>NC_051160.1:32761106-32937659 GCF_013339745.2 Dermacentor silvarum | reverse complement strand
TGCGTCTGACAGACTTTCGAGCAGGCCAAAGGCAAGGGCCGTGCAACACGGCAACAAATGGTGCCAGCATCACAGGACAGGGTCCCCCCATGACAAGCTAACAGTAGCGGCAAACGGCAACCGTGTTACATATGCCGAAGTGAAGGGCACCACGCAAAAGAGTGCCCCCGAACGGCACAAACCAGAAAAACGGGCGCGCACACAAAAAGTGTCACGGTAGAGCCGGCAGTGGACGATGGTTTCTCGAAAGATGATGAAAGCAGTGCTTTGATGGCTCGCGTAAACTTGCCATTGTCGTCTAGGGAGATACGAAAATCTAAACTACAGGAGATTGAACTAGAGTGCGCCGGCATGCCCATAGTCGCCATCCTCGATACTGGCAGCGAGGTCACTATTATTAAAGACAGTCTCGGGCCGGACGCAGCTCAGGAATCGTTGGGCAAAATTAAGAGCTCGTTTCAGTTTTCGGTGAAACGGTCAAGGCCATAGTGGCTCTGTCATTTAGCCTTAGGCAGACAGCATTCGTAAATACCCCCGACGTTGTGCAGATAATTTGCGCAATAACAGACAAGCTTACCGATGCCGATTGCCTGCTTTCTGAAGAAGACTTGGAGCTACTCGCCGACATGAGAAGCAGCCACACGGAACTGGCATTGGGCGCGGCTTACGTAAACAAAAACGAGGAATGCGCGTCGGTAGGCATATTGAAGCCCAAACAACCAGAGCCAGGGGCGAAACGACAAGTGGGAGTTGCGCACGCGTGAACGAGACTTGCTCGGAGGAGACACCCGCAGCCGCACTGGCCGCATCAAATGCGGAGGCAGCAGAAGCCGCCAACGGTGTAGACACCAACAAAGTTCCATGCTCCATTCGGTTTCGTAGTCCATTGTTCCCATATGACAAGGGAAGAAAGGGTTCAGTGCCCGGCGACGAGTTTTGTGCTTAGCTTTGTAGAGCGAGAGCCGAACATTAACCCATTGGCTACCACGGCCGTAACGGAAGAGGCCAAAAGTGTTTTCGCCGGTGAACTGCCAGTTGCTTAGAAAATTATTGTTTTAACGCAATAGCGTTAAGAGCCCCGTGTCGCAGAAAATCCAGCGTCGATGTTGACGTCCGTGGTGGAAAAAATCATCCCAAACCACTCCAACCGTGCAGGCCCTCCGCATGGCGCAAGGTGTTAGTGAACAAGCAAATCATCCCTAACCACCCTGACCGCGCAGGCCCTCCGTGTGGCACAAAGTGTTAGTGAACACAAATTGAATTTCTCAGTGAAATCTGTCAAAAAAATGGTCAAGTATGACTTAACCACAACCTACAGACATGATAGCGCTGGATTGTAATTTGAATGTACGAGAAAAGATCTATTCTTTTACGAGGAAACTCAAACACAAACCCCTTTTCCAGCATTTCTACCACAACAGCGGCGCGCTCGGGTGGCTTACTTGTGTAAACCCCATCCAGATGGCGCTCACCTCCTCGGCAGCGCCGCGGGGAGGCCACGATGGGAGATATGCAGAGTATATATCTCACACCGTGGTGGAGGGGAACGTGTTTCACACGCAGCATCAAGCCGTGCCAGCCACGCATCCCAGCATTCCTTGCGTGGAGCAGGCAGAATGTTGCAACAGCGCGTCACAGTTGCATAGCAATGCGTAGCGTTAGAGAAGTCTGTGCCAATTGTAGTACACTCTGTCCGTTTGCCCAGCTCGTGGCGACGTCGCCAACGCGACATAGCTGTATATATCAGGGGCTTAACGGAACGAACGCCTGTGCGCGTGACATTTAGGTAGGAGTGGAAAGCTTCCACTGCTCGCGGATGCCGACAGGAGGAGCTAGGACGTCAGCACTAGGGCAAAATTGTGAGAGAACTGCAGCCCTGGATTAGAAAGGATGCGTTGATAGTTGTGGGAGATTTCAATCGGAACGTACGGGTATCCACAAAATTTCCAGAGATGCTACACGTGCGTGCTGGTTTTGAGCTGGCAAGTCCTACTAATGCAATGAAGGGTGCTTGACGATTTTAGGTGCTTCGCACCTAAAATTGTCAAGCACCCTTCAGCAGTCAGCCAGGCATCAAGAGATCCATAGAGTGTCAAGTAGGTGCAGTGCTCTTGGAGTGTTCAACGCGCTTCTTGGAGAGGAGATTTGGAACATCATCGCGTTGCACACAAACGCCTTTGCAAGCGAGAAGCAGCTTTTGCATCCCGACCCCTCATGCCATGAAACAACCCCAGATGAAATGAAAGCCTACTTCGCCTTGTGCGTGCTGACAAGTCAAGAAGACTAGCATTCTTCTTACTGGTCAACAAAATTTGTTATCAGCACACCATTTTTTGCCACTGTGATGTCAAGACATCGTTTTTGGGCACTATCATAGTACATGTATTTCTGCGACAACAGCCTTCCCTAAAGTGAAGATAGACTCTAGAAGATATGGCCTGTCCTTGATCACATACTCAAGTCCATTGGCGCAGCGTATCATCCTGAAGAGGGTCTTGCAGTGGACAAAAATCTGATGAAGTTCCGCGGTCGGCTGTCCTATGAGGCAACCCCTCAAAACAAGCAAGATTTGGAGTGAAATTCTACAAACTGTGTGAGTCGTCTATTGACAACTACCTCAATTTCTCAATTTACACTGGAAAAAGTGAGAAGACATCAGCAACAGATATGCTATTGTGCAGTGAGACCGTTGTTCTAGACCTCGTTGGAAAACTAAGCCCTGATGACCACACAATATTTATGGACAATTGGTATTCTTCGTTGATACTGTTTCCTCACCTCATAGAAGCTGGCTCAAACACAGTGGGTACAGTTCGTCTACACCGCAAGAAAATGCCAAAAGAATTCAAGAAGCCCAAGATGAAAAAAGGTCAATGCAAAGCTCTCTTTGCACGAGGCATCATGGCTCTGACAAGGCAAGATAAAAAGTAGGTAACTATGCTCTCAACCTTGCACAATGCAGCTAATGTGACAGATTCAGGCAAGAAGGGTAGGCAAAACGGCTTGCCAGTTTTGAAACCGCAAGTTGTACTAGATTACAACCGAGGCATGGGAGGAGTTGATCGCGAGGACCAACAACTTGCTTCCTTTCACATCATGAGAAGATATGCAAAAGGCTACAAGAAAAACTTCTTTTACATTACGGACATTTCTGTTTATAACAGCTATGCTTTATTTGTAAAAGCAACCAGTAAGTGGTTCCACTACACAGATTGAAAGGTCAATGTTGCAGATGCCACTTTCGAAAAAGTCACTCTGCCCCTTTACCACGACCAAACAAGCCCGTCTGTCGCGGCTACACCAATGTGCCTGCGAGCCACCGAGTAGGCTCATTTTCCTCATCAGATCCTGCCAAAGTAAAGGAGAATCCCGCAAGGCTGTGCTTAGTTTGCAAGGCACACGGCAAAAAAGTCCGAGAGCCGATGGGAGTGCGAAAAATGCGCAGTTGCACTTCACATTCCTGTGTGCTTCAAAGCTTTTCACACACGAAAATCGTACTAAAAGAGTTGATGCAGTGAAGCATTGCAAACAGAATAAAGCAAGATTTGTTCTGATGTTTTTTGCGGACTTTATTGCGATTTCTATACACCGCCCCATGCCGCCTGCTGACACGAAACTTTAGCCATGGAATACCAGGCAGGAACGACCGCGGAGAGCGCAGAAGCCAAGGGGTTAACTTGGGTTGGGCCGTCCTTTCTAAGGGAGCACAACCGGTTACTGCTGTCAGTCATTGGGCCTTACAATGACACATGCCGCATGCCTAGTGCTAAATGCACGCTCGGCCTTACAATCACTTTTGTTTCGCTATTGCCGTCTTTCATCTCCCACTGCGCTCCGCGTTTGCTTTCATCCTTCGCTGCGCTCGTTCGCTCGGTTACAAGGGACAACGCCGACGCTTCCCACAGGAACGGCCGCCTAACAGCTGCACTCTAAAAAGATTGAGTTCTTTTTTCTCTGTGTAATAGCTCGCACCCCCAATTTTCAACCAATCTTGAAAAAATACCTGCGGCCTTTACACGGGATATATACGGTAACTTGGAAATTAATGACATGGTGTACATGTAAAAACCGAGTTCATATTTGACAACAGCACATGAAAATACATGACTGGTGTTTTCGACATCATAACTTAAATAATAAAAGACTTAATGTCTAGAACTTCTTCCTCCCTTCAGCATAACCTGCAAATGAATATTTTACAATAAAAAAAAATTGCAGTAACAATGTGTCATTATTCATTGGTGTGCGGCTGCTTAAGCTACAGCTATCTAGCAGAAAAACAGAAAAGCAGAAGTTGCACCTTTTCTACTACTTTTTTTTTTCTTTGCTAAAAAGGCAACGACGCATCACATTTTTCTTGTTTGCTTGCTTTTTCAGATGTTCACAGGCTGTCAGCAACATCTCCGTCTCCATCTTTTTTTTTGTAGTTGTTTTTGTATATTATAGTGCTGGAAGTGAGTTCTGGCATTCATGTTCCCCCGAGTTGAACTATACTTAAAGCAAAGAAGTGGAAGCAGTTTTCTTTGCATAATACTTCTTGTGGAAGCACCTGGCAGCTTTTGCAAAAGGAATGCAGTTGGGGATGTCTGTGCAAACTGCAATGAGGAGTACAGCATCCAGAAAATGCTGCTTGATGGACACTTTTTTCTTGAGCTTGCCGATTCAGCAGCAGCTTTCATCGAAGGATGTTTCTTCTGCCATCTTTGAATGGCTGAAATGCATAGGGAGGAGTCGACAGAGCATCATGGGTGAAATGTCAGACGTTAGTGAAGGAAGTGAATACAAAGGTTTGCAGCAGAGACTGGGCAAGCATGACTTGACACTGACTATCAGCTCTGATGGTAGCCCGTTTAGGTCGTGTTAGTCGTGCTAGACAACTAACAGTGCCATTGGACTGAACATTGACGTTGTTTTTCTGCCGCCGAACACAATGTCGGCCCTCCAGCCGATGGACTAGGGCATAATTCAGCACGTGAAGACTATGTACCACCGGCACGTGCTAGAACGTGTAGGCTCCTGTGTCATGAAGTCAGGCAGACAGTATGACGTGGGTCTTCAGAGTGCAGTTAGCATTCTTGCACACATGTGGAAAAACACACCTGCGCACGTCACTGCTGTTTTAGACACAGTGCTTTCGTTGTGCCTGAGCCCGGCGATACTACAGTGGCCGAAGTGCCGCCAGATGACAATGCAGATGATAGCCAGGATTTTGGAGGCGTTCTGCCTGATGCAGCGACACTCGCCGATTACGTCGGCATTGATGACGGCGTTGCTACATTCGGCTGTCTTACTGATGAGGAGATTGTCAGGGACATGCTACACGGCGAAGATTCTGAGGAGGAAGAGGGTCCACGGGAGGAGCAGCCCCAGCGCTCTCGCACTGTGAAGGAAGCCGTGGAGGCCCTCGTTGTCTTGGAAGAATCTTGTTACGTCACTGCAGACAACATGCGAGCTGCTGAGCACTTGGACGGACTCCGAAAAATAGTGTCTGCACGGATTTCTGCGCGAGAGCAGACGTGATTACTTTGTGCAGTAAAGGTATGTTGACGAAACCCGTGCATTTATTGTTTCTATTTTGTCCATGCGATAATTCAGACATTCAGTTAATTCAGACATCTCTTTCGGTCCCTAGATATCCGAATTAACAATCTCTTTACTGTACGCGGTATGGCCAGTGCAAGTGACGATAAACAAGCTGCCACCACATCTCCATCACAAAAATTTACTAGTGGCAATGCTTTGGTACAAACACAGCCGGAGATGACGTTGCTGCTCAACCGATTTGTGCTGCAAATAAGAGAATGTGCACCTCATGGCTTGACCTGGAAGGCTGCCACAGGTAAATAATAATGTTAGTGAATGTTTTACGTATAGTAGTCAGTATGGGAAAAAACAGCTTGTTAGCATCCTGTACGCTGTACTGCCAAGATTAATGCATGACTTTTCAGGGTTTCAGCAGGATGTACCAATTAACATTGCTTGGCAATGCAATCTCACACCTACCTAACACAAAGTATGCAAGTATTAAGTGCAACATTAGAGAAAACTGCAGTTGATTACAATTTAAGGTCGGTATAATGCGAAAAATGCCAAGTAGTGCAGATAGACAAGAAAGGCAGGGATGTTAACCAAGGTACTTCTCACCCAGTTCACTAGTCAACATGTGGAGAAGAAACATAAGAAGGAGAAGAAGAGTATTTGTGCGCACACTAGCAAATGAATGTTCCCTCACAGCCATGTAGCGGCAAAATGGTAATGGCAAAGGCCTCTTCCTGTATCTAAATTCATTTTGAAATTCAGTGATTTTTCTGGGGAAAAAGGCTGTGGAGATTCTTTTATGCCAGTTCCCGTTCATATCAGACAAGTAATAACAATGTGCATGTGCAGCAACACGTAGCTTTGTGATAGACCCCACATGTCACTGAATGTCTGATTCTTATCTTCAGATTGCAGATTCGCTGCTGCTTCAGCTGCTGTGCTGATGCCCCTGCCAGGGCATTGATGCAAAACATGGTACAGTTTAACGGATACTTTGGTTGCGGTTGGTGCTTACCCAAAGGAGCCCATGTTGATGGTGAGTAACTCTCTTTGTAACAGACACGGTAAAAATATTGTGAATGTAAAGCCTATTCTCGTAAAAATGTCATTTTTGTGCCAGTAAAACGGCTATGAGCCTGGAACTTTATGTGGCATGCTGATTTTGGCAGCACGTAAAGCATGGTGTTTATTAATGTTGAGTGAGTTACCGATTTTGCTTAATAATATTGCGCTTATAGTCACAGAGGTTAGTAAATGACATTTTGTTGTCCAGAATTTTTCTCTTAATTGTTATTCTGTAAGCTTCTTTCCTTCAATTTCCAGTTTCTTGCCACAAAATTTGATTACGTAATCTAATATTCACTTACTTTATCCAGCATAAATTTATTATTTTTGCTTTCGTAAACAGGAGCAGTAAAGCGTACCATTGAAGAACCGGCGGAGGAAAGAAGCCACAACAAAATGGTGAAGCACATGAAAAAGGCAGCACTACTACGCACAGCCGTGAAGGGCGTGGAAGATCCCACACCCTTAATGAACCTTCCAAATTCTATTCTAATTTGGGGATCCACAGCCGATTACATGCACTGTGTGCTGCTTGGTGTGACACGACAAATCACCGAGTTGTAGTTGTTGAAAGTGGGCGAGAAATTCTACATTGGTTCTCCAAGCCACCTGAACTTGCTTGTGAGCGACATTGCAAAGCGAAGCCACCTTGGCCATTTTCACCAGCTGCAACACTCACTTTCATTAAGAACGTACTGGAAAGTGAGTGAGTGGCAACAATCCGCTGCTGTTTTTTGCAATGCAATGTATGGATGGAAACTCAGATGCCAAGTTTTTATGACACTTTGCTTTACTCGTTAGAGGCATCTCACTGCTCCTTCAAGATACAGTCAGTAAGTGAGGACGTTGCTGCGAGTACAGATTCTCTGGTAAAGTTTGTAGTTCATGTTCAGTTTCTTTTTGGTGGGTGAAACAGAAATGACTCATAATGTGCATCAGCTTGTGCATTTGCGCAAGAGTGTCGCACAGCAGCGCCCCCTTCGGGCATGCTCGTGTTTTGCATTTCAGTCAGATCTTGGACAAATAAAGGAACTTGTAACGTCTGCAAAAGGTGTTCTCCTGCAAATTGTGGAGCAGCGACAGACTGTGGAGATGTTTACCAGCGCATGGTGTAACGTCACATTGACCACCATCCAAAACTGCTGGAAGAAAGCTGACCTGGCGAAAACCGATGGCCAGCCACAAAACGATAAACAGGCAGCGGAGGGTAATTCGAGCGAGCTCGGAAGTGAGGTTGCCGAGCAGCTAGCCGTAGATTCTTAGTCCCTGTCATGAGTCACCGGCAAGACGTATGATAACGCGAAAAAAGACGAAGACGCTGGCCGAAGAAACAGCCTGTGGGTCCCCACAGGCGAGAAGCACGTGAAGCGCGAGTGAAAAAAGAAGAAATGAACAAAAAGGGGACGCAGGCGATGATGAGCTGGCATTGCTGACGTGGTCGACAAGCAGTTGCATCTCCAGCTGTGCTCTGGAGACGGGAGGCAGCAGCTTCAGGGACCATGGACCGAAGAGGGGACGTTCGCGAGTTGGCCAGCGACAACTCCAGCTCCTGAGCCCCGACTGCGTCGCCGTGGCTGTGTTCCGTGGCCCCGGTCCAGCCCCACGCTGCCGTAACCAGTTGCTGCCCTTTGCCACGAAGGCAATCGCCAATGCCACGTCAGCGGCACGGTCCAGCCCGGTCCAGCCCCACGCTGCCGTAACCAGTTGCTGCCCTTTGCCACGAAGGCAATCGCCAACGCCACGTCAGCGGCACAACGGCCGACTGGCCCAGACCGCGTCCTGTGCCACGCGGGTCTCTGTGGAAGACCACAACCTCATCGCTCTCGACGGAGGTCGACGCCCACGCTGCGCCGGAACCACGCAGGCCAACGTCCTTTGCCACGCTGGGCCGGAGTCCGACAGCACAACTGGCGACGGTCAGAACGTTCGTTTGTTCGTGACTTCGCGTTCATTAGTCGAGCAGAGGAACAATATGTAGTTGAGGGCTAGTTTGTTTTTATATGTATAGCTAGTTTTTGGAGTGTTTGTATATGTATAGTGTTTATAGTGTGTCAGGGTAGTTTGCTGTTTGTTTTTCTTCAATATCAACTTTTTGTGTTTGAGAAAAATGTTCTACGTATTGGCTTTCTGTCTCTGTCCGTTTCTGGAGCGCTGAAATTCGTGACAGTCCCATTTGACAATTATGTCTACTGTGATGAGGCTGCGTGGACATCAGCGCAGCTGACCACAGATGACATCCTGCAGAGCATCCAGGGCTAGGCAACTCGGGATGAGGAAGGCAGAAATAACGACATAGACAACGACGTCATGGACTATGATGTTGCGGTAGCACTCGAAGATACCGACGAGTCCGTGTAAACTACAAATATGTTGGGCTCCTTAAAGGAATACGGACACAAAATCTGAAAATTTTACGAAAATGCTGAAAATGAATCCTCAGTGTGTCATTACACCAAAAAGTAGTAGTCACTTTGCTCATTTTTGAGGCGATGGCTTTATTTTTGGCGTTTTTGTGAGCACGCACCTCGCTGCCTGACCCACGGGAGTTGGAAGGCGTGACGTCACGACACCCTCGTCGGATAGCCAGCCAGCCGGCCACAGTCATTCGAAGCGTGCCGACGCCGCCATCGCGAGCATGGATTCGAGTTCTGGTGCGTCTACCAGGTATGAGTACACGTCTGAATACGAGGACCATTCCAACTAGGCAAAAAATATTACCGTTTACGGTTACGAGCCTTCCACGTCAAGCAACAAAGAAGAGCAGGCGGCCGTGGAAGTGCCGGTCAAGTTTTCGCGAACCGTAGCGCGAAGATTTCGCTCTGCACCAGACACTTATGCAAGAATTATTGGTCATTTCCTGGTGTAAATTTTCAGCAGTGGCGTAATCGTGTTGCTGCCGAAGATTTACACCAGCAACGAAGTAGAATACACTTGGTTACTGCAATATTAACTGTTTTTGTCTGTTTGAGCTCTGCACCACCGGTGGCAGCACCATACAGGCCGCTCACATTTACGGTTCCGCCCGAATGCCCCAACAC
Organism: Dermacentor silvarum; assembly: GCF_013339745.2. NCBI lineage: Eukaryota > Metazoa > Arthropoda > Arachnida > Ixodida > Ixodidae > Dermacentor > Dermacentor silvarum. The sequence goes on along the minus strand of NC_051160.1, from coordinate 32,928,018 downwards.
CTGCGTTCACCCGATTACCGGACGAGCTAAAGCTCTCTAATAGGCAGATATCCAAAGTTTACGCCCCTTCTCGTCTCTGGGAAACGGGTGCGACGGCGTGTCACGATCGACGATGCTGTTATAACAGCAATGTCTGGGCATTTCCTTCCGCCGCAACGAACACGTCAATACCGAGCGACGACCGTGGGAAGCCTCATGTAAGACGCACCACCTGCGTGGAGCGCCGACAGAGATGGGATTTCGACGAACCCTGTGCGAAGATCGCCGAAAGGGGTTAAACAAACGCTGCAAGGGACCAACACCCCTGGAAACACTGCAACAGCGGTGGCCGACCTTGGCCGCAGGTGGGTGTTATGACGTCAAATTTCAGCTTCTGCCGGCGGCCACTTAGAAGCAAAGTGCAACAGATAATCGCAAAATAAAAGATGTTTCTTGTTCTTTTTTTCAAAGCAGCTTGTTGTATTTGTCATGTTTAACAGTTCAACTTTTAGTCTGACGCAAAAAACCACCCGCCAACTTTTGTGTCCGTATCCCTTTAAGGAAATTTCACATATTCATAGACAAAAGCGGCACAGCGACCGAAGCAGTCCATAAGAATATGGTCCATCAGGATCACTTGTGTTGCAGAGCTTGCGCTGCACCCGTCAGAAAAAGGCTACGGACTACTTCGAATAAACGCGCGTTGGTTGATGATCATATGTGCATTTTCATGAGAAACTAGTTAAAGGTTATACCATTGCAAAGGTAGGGTGTTCGCGTAACTGAATTGTAACGGTTATGGTTCATTTCAGGGCTTTCACTATATAATGACTTTTCAGAATAACAAACATTTTGCCGGTCCCTTGAAGTCCGTTATATTGAGATTTCACTGTATTGATGTCACCCTGGATCCTGGCCATCAAGCTACGGCAACGCATCGGACAACACAATGGAGTTGCGACACAGGTGCGTGTTAGATTCATCAACAGAGGACTTACTCCTTGATGTTACTGCACATCAGTGTGAAGCTGCATTCGCCTAATGGGGATCGCGCTGTTATTCAAAGCGACACTGAAATAATAATTGCAGAAATTACCTTATTTACTCGATTGTAACGCAAGTTTCTTTCGAAATTTTTGCTATCTGAAGTCAATCCTCGCGTTACAATCGAATACCAAAATTCAAGTTGCCTAAAAAGTGCAATGATGCACCCAATTCTAATCAACAACTACAGTTTTGGCCATTTCGTGATCTATGTTGGCAACATGTGCCAGACAAATGCCATTTGGATCCATTACAAGCCAATAACTGTTCTCTTTGTTTGTTTTTCTGTGACAGCACGCGCAGCGTGTGTTCGTTCTTGTGTCGTGGAGTGTGGTGGTCTCGGTGGCTTTGGTTGCCCCTCGTGTGTTTCAACTCGCCTTCGGCTGTTCTTAAGAAAGACCGCTTCAGCACAGTTGATCAAGAGAATGCTAGCATCCTTATTGAAAAGATCAGGGGTGAGCAACCCGAATCCTCCATCGTCTATCAGCCGTATGCAGCACGCAGCTGCGTGGGTAGCAGCGACTCGTACAACGTGGAAGAGGGCATTGCCAGCGAGTGTGAAGACACGTTGCTGTTCCGCTTCCAGACAAAATTCATGAGAGAAATGCTTAAAAAGTATGGAGGCTCAGTAGTTTGCCTGGACGCAAAACACAAAACTAGTGACTATGCCTTACCACTTTTCACTATTTTGCTGCTATTTGCTATTTTAATGGCTGAAGAAATCAGCAATTCAGCTGCTGCCCAAACTCTCGACATGAATGAGTCGACCATTCGCGGGTCGACCATCCGCGGATGGCGGCTCCCGCGGGAGCGCCTTTTCATGTGCGAGCCCGGCCGAAAAGGTTTCTGTGGACCTAGCCACGGCCGCCACTTCAAATTGGAGCAGCGTGTTGCTGATTTCATCACTGAACAGCGCAGCCGCCTCATGGGGGTCAGTGTTGAACTGATACAGTTCAAAGCAAGCGATGTCACTCGGCAGATGGGCATCCCGCAGACGAAGTTCAAAGCGTCACGTGGGTGGGTGCAGAGGTTTATGAGGAGGTACGGGTTTTCGCTCCGACGGACAACTTCTATCCGGCAAAAGTTGCCGCAGGGCTTTCAAGGAAAGTTCCTGAAATTTCAGCGTTTTCTGATCGATTTGCGCCGTTCTTCAAGTATGCCATTGGGGCATATCAGCAACGCCGATCAGACTGCTGTGTATCTTGATATGCCTATGACCAGGACTGTGAACAGCATTGTTGCCCCAGAAGTCTGCATTAGGACAACTGGTAATGAGAAGACCAGGATAACAGTAATGCTGGCGTGCTTGGCAGATGGCCACAAGCCATCTGCCTTACATAATTTTTCATTGTAAGACAATTCCGAAGGTAACCTTTTCCAGGAACGACGTTGTTCGATGCCAGGAAAAGGTATGGATGGAAGCATCCTTAGTCTTTCACTGGATTGACACAGTGTGGTGCCGGCGCCCAGGTGCCCTTCTTCACCCTTCCTCAATGCTTGTGTAATGACGAAGTTAGCACAAGCGTCGCTGTGGTCGCATGGCTGCTGAAGTGAGGAAGAGAAGGACGAACGGATCGGTGTCGCTGGTTTTGCGTCGCGCTGGCATTTGGCTGGAACTGCTCGGGTGCTCTTTGAGCTGGACCTAACGCCAATAAACCCCATATCATTTGGTGGAAGTGCTGGGTATACTAACTATCCTACCAACTCGCCCTGGAACTCCGCAGCCGCACTCTGCCCTCCGCTACCCCCACGACCATGCCAGACGACGCTGGTGAGCGACCCACTTCGTCAACTGTGCAAGTCACCTGTGGTGCCGTTCGTGAACGAGACCCGGCTGTGTTCAGTGGCACCGCTGATACCGACGTCGACGACTGGCTTTCGTCGTACGAACGGGTGAGCAACCACAACAAATGGGACGACCGGACAAAGCTCACCAAGGTAATTTTTTATCTTGCGGGTGTCGCCCACCTCTGGTTCCGCAACCATGAAGCAACCATTGCGACATGGAGTGACTTTCAAGACTGCATTCACGGAGGTATTTGGCCGTCCTGCGGTGCGAAAGCTTCGCGCCGAACAGCGCCTTCGCCACCGAGCGCAACAGCCGGGCGAGACTTTCACTAGTTACATCGAGGACGTCATAGATCTCTGCAACCGCGTGAGCCGAACGATGACTGAGGAAGATAAGATTAAAGAAATCCTCAAGGGCATTGATGACGACGCTTTTCAGATGCTCATGGCCAAGAATCCTACCACCGTTGCAGCCGTCGTCACATATTGCCAAAGCTTCGACGAATTACGCCGGCAACGAGCGCTCACCCGCCAAACTGTTCCTCAAGTGGCCTCCCTTTCCAATTTGGTGACTGCTCACGGACAGGCTGATGACGGGTCTCTGCTGCCTCAGATCAAAGCCTTCATTCGTGAAGAGGTGGCCCGCCAGCTCTCGCTGCTCCCTCTCACCCAGGAGCCTGTCCAACCTTTGTCCTCGGCCGTGCAGCAGGCTATCCGCGAGCAGGTTGCAGAGGCCCTTCCACCAGTCCAACAGATTGCTGCACCAGCTCAGATTGCTGCACCTTTGACGTACGCTGAAGTCGTGTCGCGTCCTAGACCAACGACACTCCCCTACTCGGCGCCGCCACCTCGCCCAGCGCTTCTCCCTATCCCTCAAATGCCCCCTCAGTATTTCCGGCAGCGAGATCCATGGCGCACGCGGGACAATCGGCCGATATGCTTCTCGTGCGGTATCGCGGGACATGTGGCGCGCTTTTGTCGCCGTCGCCTGTCGCGTCAGGACGTCGTCGTTGAGCCACAGGTACCTGCAGCCCACCAGCATGCTGATTCGAACCCATCGCCGAACTTCTGGACCGGTCGTCACAACTTCAGCACCCGACGTTCACCATCACCGCGTCGCCGTTCGATATCGCCGATGCGTCGTCGCCCGCCTTCCAACGAGGGAAACTAAATGCTGCAGCTTCGGAGGCAAGAGCTGCACGCTTGTCGAAATGCCCAAGACCTCCGCTATCGCCGCAAAACATTATAGAAATACAGGTTGAAGGAGCCGCTACATTCGCACTCGTCACACGGGCGTTCGGTTTCCGTCATACGTGAGACTCTTTGTCGTAAGATTAGGAAGGTCACCACATCACTTTCTGGCCTTGTACTTCATACTGCCACCACGGAGCCCATCGAACCTTCAACCGCATGCACCGCTAGGATCGTTATTCATGACGTACTTTACACAATTGAGTTCCGTGTTCTGCCTTCCTGCTCCCATGATGTTATCCTGGGATGGGACTTTCTGTCGCGCCACCGTGCCGTCATTGACTGCGCCCGTGCCGAAGTTGCTCTGTCTGCCGTTAACACCACTCTGCCTGCCGCCTCTCCTGCCCCCTTAAAGATTATTGTCGCCGCCGATACTGATCTGCCACCAAGCACTTCAACACCAGTCGCTTTGTTGTGTCCATCGGCGCCCGATGCTTCGGTACTGTTCACGCCTTCATCTGTTTTCTTCACCGCAAATCTCTACCACTTCCATTCGCCGTTCTTGACGTAGCCGCTGGTACAACAATTATGCTGGTGGACAACCCGTTCGCATACCCGCTGACTCTGCTTCGCGACGAGTGCCTCGGCTGTGTCGAGCCTATTGACATGTCTGAGTGTTTGGACGTGCCTGGCTCCTCTTCTGGACTTTCGCTCGACGCCATGACACCATTTCCGAAAAGCTTCCGATTGGCTACCGAAGTCTTTGATTCGTGCGTTGACGCCATCCTTTCCCTCGAGCACCGCGAGCAACTCCTGTCTCTCCTAGATACTTTCCGTTCTTCGTTCGACTGTACGGAACACGCCTTGGGTCGTACGAACAGTGTTTCCCACCACATCGACACCGGATCGCACTCTCCCCTCAGACAACGCCCCTATCGCGTTTCAGCGGCGGAGCGTCGCATAATCAACGACCAAGTGAATGACATGCTCGAGCGTGGCGTCGTTCAAACATCCCAGAGTCCGTGGTCATCTCCAGTTGTGCTGGTGCGAAAAAAAGATGGTTCTATTCGTTTCTGTGTCGATTACCGCCGCCTAAACAAAGTCACACGGAAGGACGTCTACCCTTTACCCCGAATTGACGATGCACTCGATTGTTTACAAGGCGCTGAGTACTTCTCGTCATTGGACCTACGATCTGGCTACTGGCAGGTTCCCATGGCCGAATGCGATCGACCGAAGACAGCGTTTGTCACCCCAGATGGGCTATATGAATTTACCGTCATGCCATTCGGACTCTGTAATGCGCCCGCAACTTTCGAGCGCATGATGGATAACATACTTCGCGGTCTCAGATGGAACATTTGCCCTATGCTACCTTTATGACATCGTCGTGTTTTCTTCAGACTTCTCGACGCACCTCTCACATCTCCACCAAGTTTTGACATGTCTTAAGAACGCTGATCTTCTGCTGAATATCAAAAAGTGTCGCTTTGCAGCTCGCACCTTGACTATCTTAGGCCACGTTGTGTCCAAAGACGGCGTCCTCCCTGATCCTGCGAAACTTCGAGCTGTCGCCGACTTCCGTAAGCCGACGTCACTGAAGACCCTCCGGAGCTTCATCGGCCTTTGTTCTCATTTTCGTCGCTTTGTGTGCAATTTCGCGACCGTTATCGCACCTTTGACGCGACTTCTCACCGTTGGCACCGACATGTCTCACTGGTCTCGTGAATGTGATGACGCATTCCAGACGCTACGCCAGCTGCTCACAGCTCCTCCGATTCTCTGGCACTACGATCCCCGGGCGCCTAGGAGGTGCACACTGATGCAAGCGGCGTGGGCCTTGATACGGTGCTCGCGCAACGGAAGCCTGGCTATAACGAGTATGTTGTCGCCTACGCGAGCCGAACCCTCACAAAGCCGAGACCAACTATTCAACCACTGAGAAAGAGTGCATGTCTATAGTATGGGCTCTTGCCAAGTTCCGACCCTACCTTTATGGCCGCCCGTTTTATGTCGTCACGGACCACCACGCTCTTTGCTGGTTGTCGACATTGAAAGATCCCTCGGGCCGCCTCGGTCGGTGGGCCCTCCGGCTGCAAGAGTATGATATCCAAGTGGTGTACAGGTCTGGCCGCAAGCATTCCGACGCGGACGCTCTTTCTCGCTCTCCTCTACCCCCCGATACAGCGTCTCTCTCGGCACAGTACACCGCTATCTCAGCGCTCAACGTCGAGTTCATGCATTCGGAGCAACGGAAGGATCCGTGCATTGTTGCCCTTCTCGACCTTCTGTCGGATTCCACCGCCAATCCGCCCTCCCGCGCGCTCCGCCGTCAAGCCTCTCATTTTACCGTGCGAGACAACCTGCTCTACCGCCGTAACTATATACCGGGTGGTCGCAAGTGGCTTCTCGTAATACCTCGTCACATGCGCTCCGACATCTGCGCTGTTTTTCATGCCGACCCATAGAGTGCTCACGCAGGCGTGCTAAAAACTTACGCAAGGTTGCGCCAACGCTTCTACTGGCGCGGTATGTACAGCTTTGTCCTAAAGTATATCCGTGCTTGCGAAGCATGCCAACAACGCAAGATTCTGCTGCAACGCTCGACCGGCGCTCTTCAGCCTTTACCTTGCCCTGCGCGGCCTTTCGATCGGGTTGGCATCGACCTTTACGGCCCACTCCCATGCAGTATACGTCTGGAAGCCGGTGGGTAATCGTTGGTGTTGACCATCTCACCCGATATGCTGAGACTGCCGCCCTTCCTGCCGTTACAGCACGTGAGGTTGCTTTCTTCATCCTGCGCAATTTCGTGCTTCGACATGGCGCTCCTCGAGAACTCCTCAGTGACAGAGGACGTGCATTTCTTTCCCAAGTGGTCGAAGCTCTGCTTGCCGAGTGCCACGTCGTCCACCGTACATCAACTGCGTACCATCCGCAAACCAATGGATTAACTGAGCGCTTCACTCGCACTCTTGGCGAGATGCTCACTGCGTACGTCGCGTCGGACCACTCCAACTGGGACATGGTTCTCCCCTTTGTGACCTACGCTTACAATACCGCGACTCAAGCGACCACAGGTTTTTCACCATTCTTTTTATTGTATGGACGAGAACCCTCGTGCACGCTCGATACAGTATTGCCATACCAACCTGACGCCTCTGAATATCGACCCATATCAGAAGTAGCCAGGTACGCTGAAGAATGCCGCCAACTTGCCCGTACCTTCACGACGGAAGGTCAAGCCCACCAGCAGAATCGACATGACGCCGACCTGAGCCCTACCACTTTCGGTGTCGGCTCCCTCGTTTGGTTGTGGATTCCGCCTCACGTTCCCGGTCTTTAGTCTAAGCTGCTGGCTCAATACCACGGACCCTACCGGATCGTCGCCTGTACATCTGCTGTGAACTATGTGGTCGAACCTCTGACGCTGTCTGACGATCTGCGGCGTCGTGGTCGCGAGACCGTGCACGTCAGCCGGCATAAACCGTATTACGATCCCTCTATCGTGTCGTCACCGTGAGTCTCCAGGATGGCTAGTCTTCTCTCGTGGGGCCATTGTAATGACGAAATTAGCACAAGCGTCGCTGTGGTCGCATGGCTCTTGAAGTGAGAAAGAGAAAGACAAAGGGATCGGTGTCGCTGGTTTCCAGATCAAGTATTTCTGCTCTGTGTGGAGCAAGTCTATTCCAATGGCAGAATGGGAGCGTGAGTTGTGTGTTCCAATGGCAGATTGGGACCAGCCGCCGATTCCGGATCGCTCTGTGGAGCAAAAATATCTGCTCCGCCGAAATCGTCAGATTTCACCGGAAGTCCGCGTGACGTATTTCCTTCACCCGCCTCTGCTTCCTGTTATGGTCGCCTGTTTCCGGTCGCGGGCAGTAGACATGGAAAACATGGACCGCATGGATGCTGCGACGCGCCGTGCGCTTTTGTTCATGCTACTAGATAGTGACAGCTCCGACTCGGACACAAGTTCCAAGTCCAGTGATGATTCTACCGACACCGACAGTGAATGTGACGCTGCTGTGTGTCAACGGGCGATTGGTGTGATGTTTCGCCTGCCTGCAAAGAGGCCTAAAGTGATTGGGTTCGTCGAGGATGTCGTTCGGCGATACTCGGACGACGAGGTACCGTACAGCCTAAGGTGGTACAAGCGCGCCAACACGTGCGATGCTCGCGCGAAATACCAGAAGGAAAACAAACCCACAGAATGCTGGGACGATGCACATGAATGGATGGATGCTATAAGCATCTCTTTTGAAGCGGTGTGGTGGGCTGCGCCACCAAGTTGTTGTTCTCCTCTCTATTTTACCTCTAGTTCAGCGCCCTCTCAATTCATTTCCGTGTACTAAGTGCCCCCGCGGGAGCGTATGCATTCCATTCGCAGATTTGGTGCGAGCTGGTGGGAGCGATCCGAGTCGGAGCGACGCGCTCCGTTCGTGATCTGGCCGAGCGCTCGCGATCTGCCATTGGAATTCAACATAAGCTGCTGGCTCAATACCACGGACCCTACCGTACATCTGCTGTGAACTATGTGGTCGAACCTCTGACGCTGTCTGACGATCTGCGGCGTCGTGGTCGCGAGACCGTGCACGTCAGCCGGCATAAACCGTATTACGATCCCTCTATCGTGTCGTCACCGTGAGTCGCCAGGATGGCTAGTCTTCTCTCGTGGGGCCATTGTAATGACGAAATTAGCACAAGCGTCGCTGTGGTCGCATGGTTCTTGAAGTGAGAAAGAGAAAGACAAAGGGATCGGTGTCGCTGGTTTTTGCCTCGCGCTGGCGTTTGGCTGGAACGGTGCTCTTTGCACTGGACCTAACAGGATTACACGCCAATAAACCCCATATCAATATATATATACACACACGCATCTACCCCGTGACAGGCTTCCCACATTACTTTTTTTTCCACTGACTCTACTATATAGCTCAAGAATTAAAAATTCAAGATGCCGTTTAATATTACGCGCCATTGCATAGGAGGTTTTATGTTAGATTATGCTTATATGAGGTTACGTGCATAGAGTTAGTATACTGACTCTAGAGGGAAAGCTGGGCGAAAAAAGTGGAAACAGCATAGGCGCCGCCATGTTGCTACGACTCATTTTTATAGCACTAAAAATATTCAACATATGCAAAAGAAAGCACTTACACGTAGCACGTAGGCACGGACAACGTTTGAAGTTCATTCGGTATATTTTTCAGAACGATCGGATGGCTATTTAGAAAATTTTGATGCAAGATTTATGGTAGCTAAAAGGTTGCGTTTGCAGGCGCCTTAACTAGGTGGCGCTACCATACTGACGGAGGCTCGGGATCACGTTGCTTGCGCGCCTCGTCTGAATCGCATCTCGTCGTCTGCGCCTGCGCGCTTGCGCAGAGTAGCATCGTGGATGCACCCTTGCAGCTCCCGATTTCAATACATGGGCACTATGGGGAGCTTTTCCTCTATGGGGTAGGTTATAATACCTCTATGATGGCAGCGCCCGTGCTGTTCCCGATTTCAATACACAAGCCCTATGGGAAGCTTTTCCTCTAGAGTTGGTATATTAACTCTATGGTTACGTGCTCCGCGCTGTCGCAGCGCGCTGGCTGCCAGCTTCTGGGTGACGCAAGCAGAACATCGTCTCGAGGGGCGTGGCTTTGTGCTTGATGCAGCCTCCCATTTTGGTTTCGCGTGCACCAAAAGCCGAAATTTGTCATGCCACAGTTCCGCGGGTGATCGCATTTTGCTAGATCCAAAGTTGACATGGCTTGTACGGAGAGCTTGCTTTAATTTGCTAATTGGGATGAAAAAAAATTAATTATAGGGTTTTGCCTGCCAAAACCACGATCTGATTATGAGGCACACCGTATTGGGGGACTCCCGAAATTTGGACCACCTGGGGTTCTTTAACGTGCACCTAAGTACACGCGGTGTTTTCGCATTTCACCCCTATCGAAATGCGGCCGCCGTGGCCGGGATTCAATCACGCGACCTCGTGCCCAGCAGCCCAACACCATAGCCACTGAGTAACGAAGGCGGGTTACCCTTTGAAGCAGGAGACACGCGGTATGATCCGGCGTACGACTTGTCCCAACAACCACCCAAACGATTTCTAATCTGACAAAATGTGGCCTCGGATCCAACACCGGACAAACGATCAATTCCTCGGATATCGTTGTACGACGGCCGGAGTGATCTGATGGCCGCGATTAACAGCGCAGATTACGTGGTCCTACACAGCCGGCGTCGCCGTAGGCCAGGTACCTCGCTGGTCCCATCACGCAGCCGAGGCGATCGCTTCTATCGCTGCTCACGACGACATAGAAATCAGCTGCAGTTTGTCTTGCGCATGAAATTGTAATTACCAAAAAAATTATGCTAATATGCGCAAAGGACCACTCTGTAACAAACTACTGGCGCGATCGTGAGCAACGATCCGACGGCCTTTCGTCTCGGAGACGAAAAGCAAACACCGACTGTCTGGCCGAGGCAGTGAGGCTGGCTTGCAAGAACCTTGTTTCGTTTTCTGCTCGCATCGACAACACCGAGAAAACCAATTTATTGTTCCGATAGCAATTATATGGACACTTCAACCGGATTTCTGCCGTCGGCGTCGCCGTCGCCGTGAGGTTCCCTATAGATAAAATCTTCGCCGCGCGCCGTATGCCCGAGCGGAAGCGTGCGGGGACGCGCGCTATCAAGGAGAGCGAACGCACTCAATCTCCCACGCGCAAGCAAGGAAGCGGGAAGCCAGCGCTGGAGGGAGCGGGGGGGGGGGGGGGGGGGCGCACTTTTACTCTGCCAACAACCGCGCTCGTCGCTCGCTCGCACCGTCGCTTATCTCCACACGGCTCTGACCTTTATGCGCCGTGCATTCGCCGCTCAGTTTCCGTTGAAGCGATAGACCGCACGTACCTTCGCCCGTTGCTGCGGCGTATGCGCTTGTTGCCAGCGTTTTGACAGTCGTCGTCTGCAGTCATTCAGTGTCATCTATTCATGTTTGTTTGTGCGCGCTCACACCACGCTTGTTCAATCAGTTCGTAATAGTCGGGCCACATTTTCCAACGCACACTACTCATGCAATGCTGCCCGGGTCGGCAGTGCAGCGCTACAGGTGTGTCCCTTCGCACGCGCTGCCCACGGGAAGCGCTTCTCATCAACACCACCGTTTCACACGCGCCTTCTCGTGGTCATCGAGTCTCTCTTCATGTCGGTCTACTAACGCCGCAGCACACCTGCTTACTTAATCAGCTCATGTTTACTACAATTCATATTGCTACCAAAGCCGCTCACCTTACTTCGTATGACATTGCTTTGTTGCTATCGCATTCATTGCTTCGCCCTTAGGGCGAAACTGTGACTTTTTTATTGCGATAGCAATTATATGGACACTTCAACTGGATTTCTGCCGTCGGCGTCGCCGTCGTCGTCGCCGTCGCCGTGAGGTTCCCTATAGATAAAATCTTCGCCGCGCGCTGTATGCCCGAGCGGAAGCGTGCGGGGACGCGCGCTATCACGGAGAGCGATCGCACTCAATCTCCCACGCGCAAGCAAGGAAGCGGGAAGCCAGCGCCGGAGGGAGCGGGGGGGGGGGGGGGCGCACTTCTACTCTGCCAACAACCGCGCTCGTCGCTCGCTCGCACCGTCGCTTATCTCCACACGGCTCTGACTTTTATGCGCCGTGCATTCACCGCTCAGTTTCCGTTGAAGCGATAGACCACACGTACCTTCGCCCGTTGCTGTGGCGTATGCGCTTGCTGCCAGCGTTTTGACAGTCGTCGTCTGCAGTCATTCAGTGTGATCTATTCACGTTTGTTTGTGCGCGCTCACACCACGCTTGTTCAATCAGTTAGTAATAGTCGGGCCACATTTTCCAACGCACGCCACTCATGCAATGCTGCCCGGGTCAGCAGTGCAGCGCTACAGGTGTGTCCCTTCGCACGCGCTGCCCACGGGAAGCACTTCTCATCAACACCACCGTTTCATACGCGCCTTCTCGTGGTCATCGAGTCTCTCTTCATGTCGGTCTACTTACGCCGCAGCACACCTGCTTACTTAATCAGCTCATGTTTACTACAATTCATATTGCTACCAAAGCCGCTCACCGTACTTCGTATGACATTGCTGTGTTGCTACCGCATTCATTGCTTCGCCCTTAGGGCGAAACTGTGACATTTTTTAAGCCCACGTTGATTATGCTCTCTAAATAAAAGGCACTATTGCAAGCACCGTCGGTAACGGCTGCAGCGGTCAGCGAGCTAGGCCTATCGTCTCGTTCAGAAGTATTTCGGTGGGGGCGAAATGCAAAAACGTGAATTGGGCGCACTTGAAGAATCCAAGGTAAAGCTATTATGGTAGAACCACGGCGGGTAATTAGGATAAAACCACTGAAACTAAAGATCTAAATGATAATTAAATACCTTTTGTTAATTAGCGACTATTACCCCATATCACCCATCACCCCGTGGTCGCCACCACTGATGGCATGCTTTCAAAGGGAACCTCCTTTTATTTAAAAACGGCTATTTTTTTAAATAATACTTAACGTCTTCGCAGAAACAACCGGTATATTATCGACGGTACAAACTGGAAAGTGAAGAGGACTAATCAGGAACATTGACTAGGAGAACCGTCTTTCTGCAGGAACACTTAAAGAGAGACGCTATATCAATTAGACTGATAAAATATTCTTTAAAAATTCTAGTTTCGCAAAGAGATTGATTGCTAGTAGAGAAAGAAAGGACAAAAAAAAACCTTCGCTCGTGTGCCTTTTTTCTAGCTTACTATGACTTCTCTCACTGTAGGAGTGGCTGTTTTGGTATTGTAAAAAATTCGGCAGAACCCATCTCACGATGACTGTCCAGGGTAATACGTTTAGCATTGAATCAATACAGCGACACGACGTATTGCCACCGTTGAAACGAGTTATGTGTGGAGCGTGTACTGCCTCCTTTTTCGCCCTTCCGTAAGAACAATCCGTGCCACCTAAAGCACCGCCTGCCGCGAAGCCTGCCCGTGACCTTGGAAATGCACAGCACGTCGGTGGTATCGAACGCTTAAAAACGCATCACGCGGCAACCCGGGCTCCTCTCTGGACACGGTACGCCATCTAGTGGCACTGCCGAGAAGTCCACGCACGGCCTCTGAGACTAGAAGCGTGGCGCGCGGGTGCCTACGAACACCGAGAATTGTTCCCTCGCTTACCGCACACCCAGTGGCACATACTTGGCGACCAAAGTTGGCAAAAGATTAATTAAAGAGCGGCACACACGTCGCGCATTGATGGTGCAGTTCGCTAAAGCGTCGACGTGAAAGACGTTCATCGAAAAGTGACACAAACCCAGTGCATTTGTGGCGCAGCCTGATGAAGGGTTGAGTTGCTGTCCTTGAGGAACCCTTGTGACCTGGGTTCTATACTACCTAGCATTGCAAAAATTTTGAAGGGCCTTTTCGTTAGTGCAGAGCAGCCCATTCCCAGAGGCACATGCCTCTCACTTATAGGATTTTCACTTACCTAGTGTACTTCTTGAATATTTCAGTTCTGGTGCGAAGCCCGAGTTAGTGTTTTCCACACGGGCTTGCGAAGCGATTGTCCGATCTTCTTTTCTCTGCCCTTTGTGTCTTTTCGCGCTGCTTGGAACTTTCTTAAATATGAATACTAAAATATAAAAATGTTAGAAAATGGGTTGCTAAAATGGTTAAGTGAATTTCAAATCAAATAGGTGTTATGGAACACTTTAGAAACATGACGTAAATTATTTACCTAGACATTTCTTGTTTGTATACTATGCGTGCAGGCGAAGCATATATACAATGAATTCATAGCAGGTAGTAGAGGGCCTTATTAATATATTTACTAGCCTTAATAATACATTTAGATAACAAATGCTGACAGCATAAATTCTGAGTTTGCCTTCAGATTGTCAGGTAACAAATACAGCACGATTCAAAAAGAAAACAGAACACTTAGTTTTCCTGGCACAAAAAAGCCCTGTGATGAATACTCGCGCCGATGGATTGAATCTAATCGCTGTCGCCTTTGAACGACTGCTAACTTTTGCTGCGCGTTAACTTAGCTGGACGGCGTCGGCCGTGCGCGCAGGAGCCACGAAGGAAGAAGTTCACTCTGGGATCCCTTTCAAGACTGGTTTATTTGCAGTAGTAAATGACTGGAGTGGGGAAAGGAAAGTGGAGAGTGGAAACACAGTAAAAGTGGGTCAGTCAGGCACCTGCAGCGCCGTGGAAAGGGTGCAGTGGCCACTGTTGGGTCGGTGACACGGGGCACGCTGGTATTCGCAATTAACTTGCTCGGACGGTGTCGTTAGGGCCCCCCCTCGGCTCTCGCTTGCTTCTCGGTAGCGTCTTCACGGTTGACATCGAAAGTCTTGTTAGGCGCCCCCGCCTCCACTCTCGCTTCTCAATAGCGTATTCACGATTGTCATCGAAGATCTTAAAAAGGCCCTTAGTCTACATTATCCATCAATTTTTCTGGTTTTCGACGTTTATGATAGAGCTAAATTCTGCTGGCCGCTAGTTAGCACGGCAATGACAATTAACCGAGCTTCATACTGGTTAGATACGACGCTTCCAACCTTGAAATACCTGAAAGTCGCCATGAACTGATTGGTCTGAAAGCCATGAGAAACGGAAGTCATTTGCTCAGATTCGTGCGAGAGATCAGCGGCCATAATATACACGCCTTTTTATACGAGGTCTGTTAGAAGAGTATCCTACCTTTGGCTGAAGAAAAAGAACTGGCATAACTGGAGCGTTAGGACCCTAAACACCCTCAAAGTAGTCTTCTTGGGACTCCACACACTTCTCCCAGCGGTGCTGCCATTGTTGGAAGCACTCCAGAAGGGCTCTTTCGGAATGGAGTTGTTTAGCTCAGCTGTCATTGCAGCCGTAATGTCCTCTCGTCTGAAATCGCGCTCCTTTCAATGGCCTCTTGATTTTGGAAAACAGCCAGAAGTCGCAGGGGGCCATATCAGGAGAGTAAGGAGCCTATTGAACTACAGGAGTCTGGTTTTTCACCAAAAAAGTCTGAATCAAGTGCGAGGAATGTGCAGGAGCATTGTCGTGATGGATGCGTCAATATCCTGTTGACCATAACTCCGGTCTCTTGCACCGCACAGCATCACGTAGGCCAACGGAGGACATCCCTGTAGTACTCTTTGGCGATTGTTTGACCCTTGGTGCCTACTCGTGGTGTACCACACTGCAGGAGTCAAAGAAAGCAGTCAGCATCACTTTGACATTGCTGCGCACTTGGCAGGCCTTCTTTGGTCTTGGCGACGTGGAATGCTTCCACTGTGATGACTGGGATTTGGTTTCCGGGTCGTACCCCTACACCCAAGACTCGTCACCAGTGATTATGGTGTTCATGAAGTCGGGGTCACTGTTTGTGGAATCCAGCATGTCCTGTGAGACTTCAACACAAAGTTGCTTTTGCTCCACCGTGAGCAGCTTCGGCACGAATTTCGTAGCAACTCTCTTCATGGCCAAATCTTCGGCCATAATGGAATGTGCAGAAAAAGTGCTGATGCCCACCTCTTCCGCAATTTCTCGGATAGTCACACGACGGTCCCGCATCACCACAGCGTTCACTTCAGCAATGACCTGGTCCTTTTGGCATGTTGAAGGCCGACCGGAGCGTGGCTCCACCGATGTGCGGCCGTCTTTAAACAGGTTGTACCACTCCTTAATCTGTGTGCTGCTCATAGCATCATCACCGAAAGCCGTCTGAATCTTCCGAATGGTTTCCATCTGGCTGTCGCCCAGTTTCTGGCAAAATTTGATGCAGTAGCGCTGCTTCAGTCGCTCCGTCATTTTCCTTGCAATAAAAACCGACGAGAGCACTGCGCACTACCTCACTCAAACGCTGCACCCCAGTGATTGACGCTATCGGTAGGTGGGAAGAAATTTGCGCATGCGCACAAAGGTTCCAGGTCGGCTGATGCAAGCGCGCTTGTTTCATATCCATCAGGTGTTCGCAAAAAAAAATAATAAGGTCGGATACTTTTCTAACAGACCTCGCACAGTCGACCTCTGTTATTCGACTGCTATGCTCTAAACCTGAAAATAGAATTTATTCCAAGTGGATTTGGTAAATTAGGTGCTACACTTGCGAACACATTTATAAGTACCGCAGAACCTACAGCATTTAAACTCATTCAAACAAATTTTGTAAAGAAACAAAAATGATCACGCTTGTGAGCACAATGTGAAAGCTGTAACAGTGTGTTGTAAAGCACAATCACAATGTGAGGACTACCAATGTGAAGGCAACCACTGCTTCATCTTGGTCACGGAGCCTAAGCGTCGAACAGCGAGTCGGCTGCTTACATGTAGCTTCTGAATATATTCAACTGAGTTCCGGAAGGCCACTTTTGAAGCAAATTTCCCAACTTCGTATTTGCCAATATATCGCCAATTGTACATTCAAGTGGATAAAAAGTCGCTGGTCACTCAATAGTAGAAAACTTTTTACGAAACAGACAATAAAGTCGCTAAATTTAGATACAATATCTCCAAAATGGAGACAATGATTACAGACCATTAACTTATAAAAAGCAATGCTGATATTGTGTTTTCAGATTTTTAGGTTAGGTGGCCCCAAGAAACAATGGATGACACAAGTCACATAAGTTAGCAGTTAGCGATACAACACTCGCAGATTTTATCCTCGAGGAAAGCTGAGCATCACGAAAGGCCGGCAACCGAGGCAGTCCTTCTGCAGCAGCAGTCTGTGAACTTGGCCACAGATTCATTCCTTCACTATTTTTGCAGCCACTATGTTGCAGCACACGTCTTCCCTCTACCATTCCACATTTTGCGGCATGAATGAAGCACAGTAAGTTAGCCATGACCCAGTTGCACTTCTGACAGCTGATCGTACAGTAGCAGTGAAGAAGCAGTAAAGGTTTCACATTCGTGCTTTTGCCTAAGGCAACGTGCAGTGTGCTGCCGAGAACACCATTTCATTCCTCTAAAGCAAACTATTCTGCAAAAACTGTCTATAGTAAGCAGAACATTAATCTACACATATACTTCACACAAGTAATCAGAATTACAAGTGCATATAGTATGCCCCATTTGAAGGCAGCTTTATTTTGGAACAGAAAGAACAACCAGAGAAGCACATTCACATTGTAAAACTAAGTCGCCCAATTACAAAGAAAGTGCGACAACGCTGTGGAAACAGATAGCGAGATAAGCAGATGACGGTAATGGTATGCTGCCATCTGCTTGTATGCAGCACAAGATAACATTCATATAAGAACATCACAGGAAGTTCACTCAAGAATTTTCACATAGCTATCCGTTGTGACACATCACGTAACTGTCAATTATTCGTCGCAGATATCAGCAGGATATGTAGTCGAACCTTGATATAATGAACACAGATATAACAAAGCAAATGTGAAATTTGGTTGAAACCCAAGATCCGAGACATCGGTTACAGTAAAACGAGTTTTCGTTCACTCAGCAGATTAAAATATGCATTCTGGTAGCAAAATGACAAATACTCAGCAAGAGCAACTTCAAATGGCATGTTGTGGATGTCCATGTGAATTTTGTCAAATGATTTGGCTTCGCATGGTTGGCCCACAGCTGACAAGGCAACATGCCAATCGTGCATGAGCCCGCCGATCACACAGTTCCATATTACCGGTCCACATAATTTAGCATCATCCACATGCCACATATTGGTACAGCAAGGCACGAACAGGCCATCAAAATCTACAGGAACATGTTTTCCAGCTCATCGGAGACATCACACTTGCATTTCTTTAGCATAGCCATGAGATATTTTTTAACCAATACAATACTCTAAACATGAGTGTCGCTATCGTGACCTCCAAGACTGCACGTGGTGCCACGCAGCCACTTCAGCCACGATTCCGCGCTTTGGAACTTTGCCTGTGCCCTCTTTTTACCTTGACCGTTTCGAAGTGTTTGTTGTAACAGTAAACCACTGTGTAAAATGTTTGTTATATCTGGGCGCAGTTTTAATAGGCAGGGTCGGAAAATCGTAAATGTAGTGAAATGTGGTCGCTATAACCGATTAATCGTTATATCTGGGACCAAGTGGGTTCGACTGTATTGTTATTGTAGGCCTAATGAATATTGAACATAACAATGGTATTCTTGCGTAGGATGCAACTTCCTTATCAAGTGGTTAAGTCATATCAATCTATAATCATCACTTTGGTTGGACACCAAATGTTATAAACACCACAACTGAAGCATGATGCAGTGCTGGGAGGGCATGGTAAAATTTGTAACAAGGGCTTTTGTTGCAGCAAAAACTTGTTAATCATTTAACCATTTATTGTTCAGACTACAATTAACAACAGTTTCACAGACTATTCTGAGATGGCATAAGGCAGGAAACTGCACAAAAATTTTAATTTGTTCATTAAAATAACAATCTCACTAAGTTTTCTGCTGCCTAAGTTCTGCGTGCTGATGCGCCGTAACATAGACTCACTATGATGCAAGAAGCTAAACTGACTCATTGTAAGGATGCATGTGAGTAGCATGGTGCAGTGAAGTTTGCGATCATGAAGATTAACATCAACCATGATGCATATGTTCTGCTACAAAAATACAAAGCGAGGTCAAATTCCCACACATCGTCATGACTTCGGTCTATATGAGAAATGGCTAACGCGTCACTATTCTGCAGTGCGATACGGTATCCCGAACACGCTTCAATGTAAATTGCAATTAGCAAGACACGGTGCTTCTGAGAAAGTTCCCGAGTTAATAACAGTTGACTACGTGAGACGAAGGGCTCATCCGAGCAGAAATTATAAATACAAACTAGATTAAAAAAATGCTTGAAACTGCTGTTGCCCCTCAGGCAACCCTTGCTCTTGTGAAATTTACATAAATAATGTAATGCACAAGAAAGCCTGACATACAATACCATGAGCCCAGCCCACGTTTTCTTTCATATGTCAAGGACCATTGTGAATGCGTCAGTCATCATCATCACTGTTGTCTCCGGCCGTTCCGCGGATAGTCTTCCGCTCGACAGTAAGCATTGGCCTGCGTTCCTTTGTGGCCTCTGTTGGGGGAATGCTCAGGTCCCCAGAATATCTGATGACGCGGGCACGGGCGATGCGCCACTCCAGCATCTCGGTGCTGAAGTCGTCGACACCGCCAAGGTCATCAAAGCCAACAATGAAGTCCTTTGACTTGAAGTCCTTGAAAAGCACAATAGTGGGGAGCACCCGAATCTTCATGCGTTCACACAGGAATGGAGCCTGCAAACAAAAACGAAGCAATGTCAGCACAATTGTCCCTATAACATTTTCTTTTCTTGCTCTGCCACCAAACCCACGCTCATTATCATGCCGTTACCAGGACGCAGTCATCCATAAGTTGAACATAGAATACATACGTTTAATGATGGGGATTTATTAGCTAAAACCATTATGAGACACGTCGTAATAGAGGACTCCGGATTAATTTTGGTCACTTAGGGTTCTTTAATATGCATGTAAATCCAAGAAGTCGAACCTCCAAGCTTCTGTTCACTAGCAATACACCAACCATAACATAGCCAACCATAACAGTTGAGAAATACTTCCGTCAAAGCCAAGGAATACTAAATCGGTGATGTCAGACTGACGTACCGGCATTGTGGCTTCAGCAAGAAAGAAAAAAAATTAGCGTTGACCTTCATTTTCTCTTTTAATCACCAACCTATTGTTCTCAAACAATACTGTATCATTCTGAACTAATTTAGTGCTTTACTTTGGTGTCCTTTTAAGTAGTCTTGCAACAACCTTCTTAAGCTAGTTTTTCTTTGCAGTTATTCGTCAAGTTAGAGAGAACCAACCACAAAAATAATTACGGAAACAGGAGCGCACAACAGACAAATAACCAATACGACCAATAAACTCCAAAATACAGACGATGTTTGTTAATCTGACCTTGACGAGAATGTTCAAACATATGACTGCTTCATTTCTAGCCTGAAAGACAACACATCCTCGAATTTAACGCACATTTGTTTTTATAACACAAAATAGGTTTCACGCCACTGAACCTGGCAATCGGAGTGATGAGGAAACCCACATCAGTTCACCTTGACATTATGGAAATTTATTTACACATGTCTATCGCTGTCAGTCTCGGACTACTTTTAATGCAATAGCATTTCAAACGAATTTCATGAACTTTGGAAGTACATAACAGAAACTATGTCCGAATATAAAGGCAGTGCAGCCTGACACAGCCTCTCAAAGCACTAGCTGTAACAAGGAAATAATGCGAGAAACTGGCACATAATGCATCTGCCAGTCGTTTCAAAGAGTGACTTTGGCAAGAGAGAAGTGTGCGTGCGATCACAGTTTAATGGTTAGATCATTGGGCTGCTGTGATGGAATACACAAGTTGGATGGATTACACAATCGGTGATGCATTTCTTTAGAGCATTACAGGGGGACTTCGCCCACTTTGGAGGTATCTAACATAAAACTTGTGTGTTGAGTGTGTGCGATAGTGCGTCACAGTGTGCACGAAATCGCAAGTTTGCAAGAGATATGGGATATGCGTCACCTTGACAACTGAAAGTGTGGAAAGTCACCTGCGACATACGCAGCTGTCAACACGTCGCAGTCATCCCAATCTAAGTATGCTATTCCACACTTACAGAGAAAGAGGTGCTAAATTCTGGTCTAGCTTTTTATCACAGTCTACAGACCACATGTCACCTTCCTTATGGTCCATTTCGTGGTATCTCACATTTTTCAAACTACTCTGCTAGAATTGAAAACAAAATGATTCCCCACACCTAGATTAACTACTTTGACATTTCGTCCTGCGATGCGTTCAATTCTCCAGAGTGCCGAAAATGTGATGCAACTCTGTTGCCACTAGCTCATATCTTTTCAGTGAACTTTCATAATTAAATCACTTAAGAATTGTGTTTTTTTAGGGGGAAGGGCTGCTTGTCAATGTTTTTGCAAGCTTACTCTCTCACTGATACCCTTGTATATGTTGCACCAAGTGATTTTTTTTTGTGTGTGTGTATGCGTTGAAATGATATGCTTGCTTGTAGGGTTAAAGGTATCTTCCTTGTATGCTCAATGTAGTAACGTTAACTGTATTTTTTACTGCTCCTGGTTTTATTTTAATTACTTCTGTTTACAATAATTGACGACACTGCGCTTACAGTATTCACACTGTTTACGTCTGATGTTTTCACTCACGGTTGCTACAGTATACCTTTTATGTCATATCTACCCCCCCCCCCCTTACTCTATGCCCTGCTTGAGCTCTGTAAGCTATTTTTGAATAAATAAATAAGTAAATAAACCCTGAAACAGGCGTGCCTCCTCGTTAAGCTATGCGAGAATTTCTGCCGCCATCTGTGTAATGATAAACTTGGTTTCGGTTATGTATCTCATTGTAACGAGTAGGCAATTGTCGGATCAATTTTCATCGAAATAAGATGCAGGTTAGAATTCAGCAATTGCACTAATCATGCACTGTGAGCTGCTGTTTTTGCTTCAAAATCTACCAAAGGCATGCGGCATGTGTGAATGTCTTTTCGGTAAAAGGCAAAATTTCGTCGATGCATTCAATCGTTTAGGACCACCAAGACAGACACTACAGCTATTTGGGTCACATTGAGGTCACGCACTTGCGTGCTTATCAGCAGCCAAGTTCAAATTATACATCAAGAGTGAATTTCAGGATCAATATTGTTTCGCGAAGAACGAGTCAGTAAGACGGGCAACTATTTACAGGATGTATTTACAACAGCGGTTGCAGCGCTGACCGGTTAGGTTCACAGCGCGAGCCCAGCTCGTTCTTCCTCTTCTTTTCTCGAGTGATGGCGCCCGCGCGCCTCGGTCAAACAATCAAATACCACACGCATGTAGCATAATCCCCTGGCGGCAGAAGCGACGTCCCGGAGCGACTAAATGTCATCACTGGGAGGGTGATACTGCTTCAGTCGTGTAACGTGCACGATATCGCTGAACTGGGAAGCAGATGGGGCGTCAGGGGCGATCTCGTATGTGACGGGAGTCACGGCACGAAGCACTCGGTAGGGGCCTGTGTAACGCGACAGCAGTTTTTCTGACAGGCCGACCTGACGCGACGGAGACCATAGAAGCACCAAAGAACCAGGCGGGAAGTGCACGTCTCGGTGTCGTTGGTCGTACAAACGCCTTTGACTCTCTTGGGAGTTCAAAAGGCGGTCACGGGCAATTTCCCTTGCGTGAGCAGCGCGGGCGACGGCATCAAGTGCATATTCACTGGTGGGTGCCGCGTGAACAGGGAGAGTTGTGTCGAGGGGCAGTGCTGGTTCTCGGCCGAACAGGAGCAAAAATGGGGAATAGCCGGCTGTGTCGTGGCGCGAGGAATTATACGCAAAGGTGACAAACGGCAGAGTGAGGTCCCAGTCTGTGTGGTCTGAAGAGACATACTTCGCGAGCATGTCTGTGAGAGTGCGATTAAGACGCTCCGTGAGGCCATTAGTTTGCGGATGGTATGACGTGGATAGCTTGTGCCTCGTGGCACAGGACTGCAGGATGTCCGCAATAACTTTTGACAGGAATGTCCGGCCACGGTCTGTGAGAAGTTGTCGCGGAGCTCCATGTAATAAAATCACGTCGCGTAAAAGAAAATCGGCAACATCTGTGGCGCAGCTTGTAGGGAGCGCTCGGGTGATGGCGTAGCGCGTGGCGTAATCTGTGGCCACAGCGATCCACCTGTTCCCAGAGGTAGAAAGAGGAAAGGGACCAAGTAAATCTAAACCAACCCGAAAGAATGGCTCCGCGGGAATGTCGATTGGTTGTAGGTACCCAGCAGGTAGCGTGGCCAAACCCTTAGGAAGCAAGCTCAAATTTAATGCCCACAGCCAGCTAGCAGGTCTCTGCGCACAAAGCCAAGCCAAGCGGTGGAAGCAATGAAGACCTCACACTTGAGAGACGTGTACTTGGATGCGTGCTACAATGTTCAGCTGCGTATCTTTTCCTACATTTTTTCACACAGATATAGCAGTGGTGTACACCTGCTCACCTTCCGGTAATCGTGAGAAAAACTGCCGTAAGTGCTCCATGTGTGACTGCTTAAAAATTTTCTATAGCTTAATTCTTTAGAAAACACTGTATTTAAAGTAGACTTGAAACTGATAACTAAACATAGCATGGCCTCACTATTAAAGGGACACTAAGGCAAATACTATGTTGATGTGCACCGTTTAAGAACCATTCCAGAAACCTCGCAATGCTTGTTTCGTGTCAAGACTTAGTTTACAAGAAAATTGCATCTGAAGGGTTCGAATACCTTTAGCGCAATTCAAATCTCCCACCACCTTACAGGGGAGTGGTGACGCTGCATACCCGATCACTTCCCTTTGCTGCCGTCGGTGAGTAAAACTGTGCCTGACAGACGGCGGTATGACTTTTTACACAAAACGCAATCAAGCAGCCATGGAGAAACCGAGTAGACAAAGCGGTGGTCAAGTGGCGTGGACCGTTCGAGCATACCGCGAAATCACATGGAAGTGGAATTATCTGCTTCTTGCAGTTTGTGCGAGTTTTGCGAGCCAGAAAGATCAACGTAGGACTACGTGATAACTAAACTACTGAAACGCGAAAGCACAGGCGGCGCAGAATCGAGCAACAAACGAAACCTTTTGACCGCCTGCGTCGTTGTCAAGGGTAATGTCAATGAAGTCTTTGTTGTAACAATGAAGTAGAACTGGAGAAGTAGCATTTTATTTCGTCTTATAATGCAATGCAATGATGGTTTTATAATGATGGATGAGTACTAGTGACTGAATTTAAATGAGGAGAGTGCCTTCGTCATCGGGCAACTGCAGTACTTGAATGTCCCAGGGGAGTCTCTAATCATGTCCTGCATTTACCTCAATTTCTCGATTACTAAGGCTCTCCGCAATAATATTGACGCCTCAGAGATTCTCAAGCACAAATTTATCACTTTAACTTGACTTAATATTTGCCTTTAGTGCCCCTTTAAAGGACGCCGTTGCGGGAATCACAGGTGGCAAAATTTTTTCAAGTCCTTCAGCTATAAGTGGAGTTATCGCACCAATATCCAGCTACAGAAGTCAAGAGGGCAAAGCCTTGGTCAAAAGATTAGTGTTGAAGACTAAGCAAACCAAAGATTTCAAATTTTCAGGAAATGGGAGCAACTTGATGGGTGACACGAACCAAAAGTTTCAATTGTTCAAGTTAACTATGTGAATTGAAAATAATTACTGAATACTCGTTCTCACCCAAAGTTTCTGCGTTGAAAAAGGCATGCAGATGCTTTTGCTGCATGACCGACCCGAACATGTCACAGGATGATAAGGTTAATCACGCCCTCAAAGGCATTGTTGTGACAACGCCTTCAATTTACTAGTGTTTACCAACGTCGCCAGCATTGATACGATCCTCAAGGAGTACCACCGTCTCGAGCATGCTCAAAGCCCCCGCCGGGTATCCCAAAACATCACACGCCTTCCCACGTCATCTTGTGACGACCTCTTTCAACAGACCTCCCGATGTGTTCCTGTATGCGCGTTGATTGACACTGGGGCGCATGTGTCCATTATGAGTGCTGCTCTTCGCCATCAGCTCAGCAAAGTTCTCACGCCTATCCAGAACCGAGTTGCCGACGGAGGGACTGTCGCTATTGTTGGCATGTGCTCTGCCCGACTCACCATTGCTCACCGACACACCATCGTTGTCTACACTGTCATCGAGCACTGCCCTCACGAACTCATTCTCGGTCTGGATTTTCTCGCCACTCATTCTGCCTTTACTGACTGTTCAGCCGGCTCAATTCGCCTTGACTTGCCTCTTCTTGTCAACCCTGTGGACCCGCCTCACAGTTGATTAAGCTGCATAAATTTGATTCGCTTACCACCTAAATCTGTGACACACGTCGACTTACTTTCCACACCAGCTGTACCTGACAGCAATTACATGGTCGCACCTAATTCTGGCCGTTATGCTTACTCATGATGTTACCGTTCCACACACTGTGCTGATAATTACTGGCAACCGCGCCTGCCTTCCCCTTGTCAATTTTGTGCTAACCACGCAAGCCCTGCGGCTGTTCGTATCAGTATTTCATTGTATTTGGGCTGTCGCTGTATAAAAAATTTGGAAACTTGCCAAGTTTAGCCTTCGGCTACATTAGAACACAATGTTCTAATGTCCATCTTCACCAATACGAAATCAACTAGTATTCCCCAGCACACACCATAAAAATCTATGACATCGCAGCAACCAGGTGCGGGAACTTAAGGCCACGTCACCACCCATTTTTCGTTTGTGTTTTTTCTGGCTAACCAAGCCTTTTGTAATGGCAAGAGGGGCTTTTTCTAGTATTGTTGAAAGGTACTTTACTAATACCACTCAACTCAATTTTCTCTTTAGTGTCCCTTTAAAGCAGCTTCAAAGGGCAC
Source organism: Dermacentor silvarum (assembly GCF_013339745.2). Taxonomy (NCBI): domain Eukaryota; kingdom Metazoa; phylum Arthropoda; class Arachnida; order Ixodida; family Ixodidae; genus Dermacentor; species Dermacentor silvarum. Next base: position 32,902,580 of record NC_051160.1, on the reverse strand, counting down.
TAATTCGCACCCTTCCCTGGCATTATGTAAAAAAAAGTTATCTGCTTATGAATACAGTCTTATAGCAATATTCAAGTCCCACTTATAGCAATATTCAAGTCCCACGAAAATTACATTGTTATAACTGATAATTGTTATAACCGGGTTGCACGAAAAAAAAAATCAAAATGGGGGGATGGCAGAGCTGTTGTGAGAAAACTATAATGGCGGGAAGGCTAGTGCCCTTCCCCACCACCTTCCTCCATCCGGCTGTTGATTGTGTTGACTCATTTAACTGTTTAACTCTGCTTCCTACGCGCTCCAATTACATGTAACATGGCGCGACTGTCGGCGTTCAAGAATGGCACAGCTATAACAACTGCAAAGCGGGGTCACGGGCGGCAAGTGACATGCGAGCTCTGTCGAGGCATCACCTTGGTGGCCTCAAAAAGGGTCTTTGGTTGCCGCAGCAAAAGGTTGCCACAGCAGCCTCTCCGGCTTGAGAAATCCTGAAGAAACGCCGGGACGAGATTGTCACAAACATCTCACCGCGTACTTCTCACTGGCTTGCACAAGAGAGCCCCATATCCGTCAGCTTTGCTTACTTTACGCGAAACTTGCCGACATCCTTCTCTCGCGAAAACGAAGCCCCGGAAGGACTGAATCATCTGCAGGGACTCCTGCGAGGACAACATTGAGGCAGCCTGCCCTACCGTGTCAACGCTGCCGTCGTCGCCGTTGCTATCTAATACAAGCACGTTCATGACGATTGCCTGATCGGTTAAAAGCAGTTTGTTTCCATATCAATGGCAGTACGCTTTCTTTTCACCGATAACGTAGTGCTTTTCTGATGATCAGCGGACGAATAAGCCATGTTCCGTTTCGAGTGAGTCAAACGAGGCTAAGAAACCACATGGTCCTTAACATCTTCGATACAACACAAAGACGAGCAGAAGCGCCTTAAACCGCCAGCAGAACTGCGCAGAATGAGTGGCCAGCGAGCAATCTGGGAGCAGCACCCAGCACTATCGGTGCTATTAGCGCTGTTGGCGCGATCCATTCGTGTTTCGGAGGGTGGCGCAGCTTAAAGCTATGGGCGCAGCCCGTTCGTGTTTGGAGGGATGGAAGGGGGATGAGAGAGAGGCGCATGAGGCTGGTGATGCGGAGAAGGCTGGAAAACAGCACACAGCGGCCTACAGCGGCTCTACTTTCTTTTCTTTTTTCGTTTTAAGGATTCGCATTCTATTCATTTCGGTATGGACACCCATAGCCAGACTTCATCGTTATCACCAATAGTACATCATGGGGGCATTTTAGTTTCACCATAGAAAACATTAAAAAGTTGACGGCACAGTAGCTTCTCATTGTTATAACTGATACATTGTTAAAACTGGTATTGTTATAAGTGGCTTCAACTGTATTGTCACATTGTAGTGAAAGGTGAAGAGCCAGACAGTAGCAGAACTGTGAGTAACGAAAACTAACTTTATTGGCCATATCTGTGCCCTGGAAAACATGTGACGCTCAAAGCACGACAATAGTAGTGAGCGCAGTCGTCGATCGTCGAAATCTGATCCACGGGTCAAACGGGCCAGTTGTTTATACATAACTCATCGTACGTTCGAGGTTGATCACTGGTGCTCGCAGAGGTTCCAGAATGTGTACCCCACCATTCGCTTCGCACATACAATCTGATTACAGAAAGATGAGATTTTTTTCGCTATAGAATTTGTGACAACATTCGCGAAAGGTCCGGTCTCAAACGAGCGTCTTGCGACGAGATTTGTAACAGCGGTTAGCCGATGAAATACGGTCCCCGAAAATCCATGAACAATGTAAGTGTGCCAATATTCCTGCCACTGTTGGTGCTCTTGGCCAAAACAGTAGTGCGCCGAGTCCAGAGATTTTAAGGCCGTCGTACTTTCTGAGGCACTGTGAAGCTTATGGTCGACAAAGTAATTTGTCAAAGTGAGGCAAATGGAAGGGAGACCACGTAAAATTTTGTAAGTCAGCTATCCTGTAAGGTCTGCCATAGCTGCAAAACTCTGTTCGTGACAGACATTTTAACATCCAAGTGCTGGGTGCTTGCCGTCAGTTGGGAAGCAAGATTGCTAAAGCACTGGTCAATATCACACGCCTAGAAAATCAAGCCTTCTTTCATCCTGTTTTTTTTTTCTTCTGGAGATTTAGTCCAAAAGTAGGATAGTGCAGAAAAAAAACTTTGACACATACAGTTTCTACAACAAGGCTTCTCTGCTGACCATTAACGGCTCCCTTGGAGTAAGAAAAGGCAATCTCATAAAGGCCATGCTTTTGTGTACTGCAAGCACCGGAGGCGATCGGCAGGTGCCAGATGTACCTCATGATCCTCAGGTGCATGTTGGCAGTCGGTGGGAGATACAGTGTAGACCGCTTCAACGTAAGTTTCCGGAGTCGTGAATATCCGCACTATAATCAAAGCAACAATTTCCAAGGCCCGCACATATGCAAAACATGTGCACCGAGCCGCCATGCATATGTGACAGTCGAGGAATGCGGCTAGAACGTTTGCATTCAATTTACAGTCGAATCTCGTCAATTCGAAATAATTCACGCAGCGGCGCCTCCGACAGGAATTGCTCCGGCACCGCCATAGAGTAAAAGCTCAGGAGAGACCCCTCAATGTCGCGCGCGAACAAAACAAAAAAAAAGAGAAAATATAAGAAAAAAAAAAAGCGCCGGAAATTTCACCCTCTCTCAAAGGCAAGGTCGCCGATTCTGCGCTGCGCCGGAAGATGCGTGTACGTGCCGACGTCTCAGCCACGCTACTGTAGCCACGCGTAGAAAATGGCAGTGAACCCTTCTTTCTCCTTTATGCTTCCTCTACTTTCTAGTCACATGTTGACCTTGCACGCTGCAGCTACGGCACAGAGGGAAGCAGCGGCACTGTCCCAGGCCGGCCAATGAAACTGCCCCCCCCCCCCCCACACCGGCAAACGCCCACTTCCCGATAATGGCAGAAAACGAAACTTCGGGGAGCTGGTGCTGGGCCGGCTGGAGCGGCGGCAGGCGCACGGTGACAGTCAAAAGTGAGGGAGTTACGATGGAGGGCGAGGGGAGCCACCGAAGCGGTGGAGTTGCCGAGGCGAAATCCACTTCCCTGCCGCCCTCCTCCCTCACATTCCACGGTCTCCGCGTGCCAACTTTCGCCGTGCCGTGCCGGCGCCACCTGCTCCCTGACGTTTCATTTACTGCCGTTATCGTGAAGCGAGCGTTGGCCGGCGTTGGCAGTTTCGTGGCCCTCGCTCGCTAGGCGCCGTGATATTTCACTACTCGCACTCAAGATTCTGGTTTCAGCCTCACTGGCTGTTCGTTCGCACCACGTGCCCTTCTCCTCCACTTCGTCTCTCTTTCTTCCTCAAGCACTCCTTGGGGGCGCCCGTTTGAGGGGAGAGTTCGCTGTCTCCACTGACTTCCGTACTCCCAGGCAACTGCACTGTAACCGGTATTTCGTTTCCCGCAACTGCACTATAAGCAATACGTGTATATATAGAGTGCTATGGGAAAATTAACGGGAGTCTGAAAAGACCACACTATATCCGGTCCTGCACTATAAGCGGTTACGTTATAAGTGGTCTATACTGTAGCAGTTTCTGTAGGCGTTCTCTGGTTTGTGCTGCCTTTATTGCTCGAGTGAAAGAATTGCGTGCACAATTTAACTATTTCCGTACCGCGCTCATTGGGCATCATTAGCCCTCTATCGATGGTTTGAAACGCCGCTTTCGAGACCTTCCGCAGCGCTCATGGACAGACTGCGCCATCGGAAGGGAAAGAGGAGAAACTATATTTTTGCTTTCTAAGCCGTTCGCTTTTTTCCCTGCCAGGCGGTGATCTTCAAACGCACTCCAGAGTTGCGTGATCGTCAAAGCAGAACACAAAAATGTCAGGCTTCGGAAACGGCATGCGTGCTTCGGGAGATTGCAGATATCGTGATTCCGCTGCCTCTGCAGCTGATCTTACGATACATCGAATAGCAGCAAGTCAGAGGATGCTGACTTTTCGTCGAACTTTGAGTCTGAGAGGGTCAACGACGCAAACCAGCCCGCAACATCGGCGGCCGCAGCCCGGCACGCCCAATTGCAGTGCTTGCAGTTAAATTTTTGTCGCGGAATACCTGTTCAATGAAAAATGTTGATTTTTACCGAGATAGTGCCTAGATGGCAATACATTTTGTATATCTCAGAATTTTCGTTACATTTCTTTCTTAGTAGATACCAAGCGTGTCTTTACAAACTTTGTTCAATTTTATCGCACAATCTTGATTTTATTAATTTCTTTTTTTATGACATACATCTCGTTAATAAAGCTTTTATGCGTGAAAAGTGTATTCATTTTGTTTTCTGTTTATGTATTACATTAAATATTAAGCGCAGTAGTTCCTTCAGAAAAATACATCTGCCGTAACATACAAAAAAACATCCACTTTCCCCATTTAAGGGAAAGAGTTGACTGCGATGCATGTCTATGGAGCAAGACATCCGATGCGGTTTCACACTGCCTCCGAGCAGGACCCATTGGGGACCCCGCACTTCCTGATGTCACACATTCTCTGATTATATTACAGCTGCTGTCGGTGGGAGGAGCTCAAGAGGCAGCAATTTCAAATTGACATTAGGAGTTAAAATATGCACCAAGAGCCCATTTTTCTTTTTTTTTTTGTGTATAACCTTCTTACCAGTACCTCAAGTCTTAGTTACATTGATAAGCTGAGAATAGTTGGACATCCATGTCCTGGTCCCTTTACGACTTTTTTTCTTCCTTCTTTTTGAGATCTTGGACATTTCAGTGCATTGCCAACATTACATACCCTGTCAACACTGATTTTGCAGAACCGTGTCTCGACGTGTTTCTTAGCAAGGATGGCCAGGTGCTTGTCGACAATCTTGCACCGGAAGGTGCTTTCGCGAAAGAAGTGGACCACCACGTCCTCGCTGCCCTTGCATGCCTCAAAGAACTCGGGCTCAGATGTCAGCTCTGTGTACTCGCCGTGGCCCTTCTCGAGCCACTCACGCTTCTTCTTCTCGTACTTCTTCATGGCGTCCAGGCGCTTCTGGCGCAGACCTGCAGCCAATGCACATGAACCACTTTCATTATTGCTTCCTCCAGTGACTTAATTTCCGTTTGAAAAGGCACCCGTGGAAAACAGATATAAGAGGAATAAAGATGCCAACACAGACAAAGAAGGACAGCAAATTGCAGGCTTAAAGGGGTACTGACTTGAGATTTTCGACTATTCACTTCTTGCATTAAATGAAGGTCTTAGACCTCTAGACCCTAGAAAACACAGTGACAAGTCTCGCAGCACAGCTAGTGAATGCGCCACAAAACAAAACTTTACTGTCAGAATTACGTTAGCCTACTTTGGCAAGCCTTGCTCAAGGCTACAGAACCGCGCTGCTGACAGCGCAGAGTGCGCATCGTGCATCAATCAGCGATGCCAGCACCGTCATGGAGCGGTATTCTCAGTCTTATGGCTTTCGGAGATACAATCACTTTTGCAATCCTTTGCATAACTCAGCATGTGACGCAGAGCAACAGCGCTTCATGCGTGCAGCAGCATTCCTCCAGTGCACGCTGTCGCCCGTAAACGCCAATGGCGTGAACTTGATATTATCTCTGAAAGCGATAGATTTGCACAAATTTATTTTCGGCGACACAGCTCGTAGATATGTGCATGCGATGCCAGCTGGGTGGCACTGAAACCAGCATACTTGAAGCATGGGATGCGTAATCTTGGACAATCACTCAATCACAGCCGGATGCATGGCAGCCCATGCTGCGGCCGCCATCTCAAGCGCCATAAACAGTCTGCGTCAGTGGTATGTGGATTTCTTTGTTCCTGCTGTACTTTCCTGAGCGAGCCACATACTATGCACTGCGCTAGGTATGCAAAAGACGTTGTCACACATACCGGTAGTGACATGCAGCCAGGGCACTTCAAGCGGGCGACCAACAAACAAGATCGCGGCCATGACGTGTTCCTGACCCAAGCGATCGCTTCCTGCGCTTGGTTGTCTTTGTAAATGAAAATGGTGGCGTCCATGCAAGCATAATGTGGTGGTATTTCACTCAATTTAAATGCAAAGCAAAGGCTTTTGAGCACATTTTTTAATCTGCCAGCTGTGAGCGAGTAGGTAACATGTGGGGTTACGTTCCAGCAGATTTCATTTATGCAGGATTGTAGTTCAGTGACATTTTGTTGACAAGCAGCACAAAATGCATTGAATCCTACGGGCATTCGTCGGGGATACAAAAATATTTCACTGTCGCGAGAATTTTGTAGTCAAGGGACTTCGTTATCGTGGATTTCGACTGTAATATCTTTTCTACATAATATCTTTCCTACAGCCAGTTTCGGCTTTGTTCCGAGGAGCATACTGTGTCGCGACATCATGACAGTATGCAGGAGCAGGACATTGCAATGTTTCAACACTGGCCCTCACAATGAGTAGCAGCATATGAGGAGACCAAGCAAGCAGGAGCAAGTACCACAACATGGCAACATCCTGCTCTGAATTTGAGCACATACTGTGTCACGACGTCACGACATACTACCCTCGTGGAAAGCGAAGCTGAAGCTGTCTCTACAAAATGTAATAGATTGATTTATTTAAGGCTCTCTGAGGCTTGTCACTGTTTTTTCTAAGGTTGAGAAGCCTAGGATCTCCATTTAAGGCAAGAGAATCAATACTCAAGAAGATATCATGTCAGCAGCCCTTTAAACAGAGTGAAAAGACGAGGCCGAAGAAACACAGAGGCCCAGTGCTGTACTATATCAACAGAATGTTTTTTTCTCAAAAAGATCACGCTTTTATAAGCATCATCCCCTCGCTTCTGACAAGGCATAATGTTATTTGTCGCTAAATGCAAGAACAAAAACATGTTCCTCTATGGAAGGAATCACTTGGCACCTGACACAATGCCCTTGTAAGCCTGCTGCTGGAAAAGCGCAAGTTATTTCTTGAAATTTAGCTCGGCAAGCTTGAAACCGGTGTTTCCCTTCGATTTGGTCTCGTCAAATGAAACGGCTGTAAAGAAAGGGGGAAGAGACAGCCAGCGGCATGTTTCCATCGGTCCTTGCTTGACGAGTGAAACACTATGGAACAATTAGTGGTCAGCGGCGGATGCCTGTCGCAGTGACGGCATCCATCGAGATGACACAGGTGCGCGGCTCATGACACTGCCCGATTGTACCCAACACACGGAGGGGCGATTAGAGCTGGCTGGAACTGAGCCAACAAGGGGGATGCATGACGACATGATTAGCACCCAATAGCGTACAAAGATGACCGCAAGAAGAGCGATAATCGGTGCTATTTATTTACCATGCATGCCGTGACCATTTTGACCGTTGCAGAAACCCATTTCTAAGACTATAGCCAATTGACCGTCGTGAGAAACCTTTTCTGAGCATGCATATATTCGGTAAACGTACGCGAGCCTAACGTGCCACGTTGGCAGCTTTCGTTGACGAATGACCCGCAATTACTACGCTATTGGTTTTTACAAAGATCGTATACAGTTACCAGAGTAGGACGGGAAGACACCGCATGTCAGTCACCCTGCTGCCGTAGTTTGCAGGGCCTTACTTACTGCTCATTAGTTTTCAATTGCGTCCGTTGAGGGGGGTTACGCTTTGCATAACCCCCCTCATGCACGCTCCGATGCTTTGTAACTCCGATGCTTTGCAGGGTGTAAGATTGCTTTTCATTTGTAGCCCTCTCCCTTGTTGCGTTTTTTCTTAAATGTTTTTTAGAGAGAGAAGCAAACACCTTAAACTGTGGGGGCATAGACAAGGCTCAATGCTTGAATAGCCGTCGGACAACTAGCATGACGATCCTCGAACAGGATTAGTGAATAATGTGCCAGTGAATCATACTCAAAACCACTCGGTGGCGATTGGGTTATAAATGTTTGGGGCAGGACACCGAAGGATAAAAAAAACATGGTCCCATTGCCCCAACCAAGCGTTCTGGACTCAACTTGCAGTACTATGCACCATCGGCTGTGCAGATATAGGGTCGCCCTATGTCTGCCAGTTCCAACTTGCATTTCTATGTATACATATATATATTGTAATAAATTGTAAATACATAGTGCCTTCAAGGTTCATCCGTATCCGCTTCAAATCCATCGGAAGCCTCCAGCGAACCTATCACCGCTATCCTTAGCGGCAGTACTGCTCACTTGCGTAGACCGCCTCTGGCGGTGTGTCTTGGACGCCCAAGTGGGGAAGCAACACCCGTACCCGAGAGAGAGAAGAACCTGGACCTTACTGCCCTATCAATAACAGACAGCTGTCACAGGATATCAATTCTGGCAGGGTTTCATAAAACATATTGAGCAACAGAAAACATGTTTTGTTCTATGAATGAGCAAAATTTTATAAATGTGCCAGCCGAGTGCTGCCAACCTCCGATTTCATGAAAGTTCACTTCTGAACACCAGCATTAAGAACCGTTTCTTTTCACTGCTATTGAGAAGATTCCGCTCATAAAAAGCACCGTGCATTCTATGAAACCAGAAGGTTGTAACGCACCGCCGGCACGCTCATGAAATGCTGATAATACCCGTCAAACGGCGACGACAGTGGTGGTGAAGATGGATAAGTGTTGAAAGCATTAGGGAGAACATGTCATCTTACCAATGAAATACGGCAGAATGCAAACGTTTATGGTCAGCGGTACATTGAGGGCTTTTGCATCAGCTTACCAAGTGGAAAATCACTAACTCCCCCCACCCGTGGCGAGCAATATCGCAGCGCTCACAATTTTTTAAAATTTTCATATTAACAGCGCCACTAAGCAGGTGAGGCATGGAGTTCGTGTTTTGCAGATAAGACGCCCCGATCCCAGATCATGCCCTCCAAAATTTTCAGCATGCCGCGAGCATCGCCTAATCTCAGAGGTCCAGTCGAGGAACTGCTCTGGTTTTCAAATTTGTGTGTGCTGCATCATTTGAAGCGAGTGGTAATGCTGCCATTTATCCCAGTTTTGATATCAAAAATGCCTATTTTTGTGTTGCATATGCTCATATTTCAAACATTAAATATTTCATGGAGGCTGCTTTACACTATATCTGAAGCTGGGCTCTTAAGTGGCCCAAAATTGCATTGGAGTTGGCTTTTGTAGAGAACAGACAATAGGCACGAAATCGCACCAGGAAGCTCACAATGGTGATGTACTCCTGGTTCTTAAAGGGAAACAGACATCCACCCAAATGTAGCAATTTGCTACAATGGAAACCCATCCGGGTTCCTCGAAAGAAAGCCTCGCAGTTGAAGAAAAATTCGTCCTGGTCTGGGTTCGAGACCCGAACCAGGACGAATTTTTCTTCAACTGCGAGGCTTTCTTACGAGGAACCCGGATGGGTTTCCATTGTAGCAAATTGCTACATTTGGGTGGATGTCTCAGTTTCCCTTTAATTACTTATCTCCACCTAGCGGATTTCCGGTGAACTATTACGTCATACACTTGCCTTTGCTTTGAGTTGTCGACAAATTCGACTTCGCCCTGCGATCTGCTAGCCGCCTGGTTAGCTCAGAAGGTAGAGCGGCTGCCCCGGAAAGGCGGTGGTCTCGGGTTCGAGTCCCGGACCAGGACGAATTTTTCTTCAACTGCGAGGCTTTCTTTCGAGGAACCCGGATGGGTTTCCATTGTAGCAAATTGCTACATTTGGGCGGATGTCTCAGTTTCCCTTTAATTACTTATCTCCACCTAGCGGATTTCCGCTGAACTATTACGTCACTCCTGGTACTGCTGCACACTGGTGGGAATCGTCCACATGACCTTTTATTCTGATTGGGTCAGGTACCACTACACAGCACATATTATGCGATAGACGAAATTGCAGTTGAACACACTAATCTTTCACATCACCGAGCGTAGCGCAGCTCGGGTAGCCAGGCACGCGCAAGAAGGAGAGGTCAGCAGAAAAGTGTGATAGTGAGCTGATGCTTTTTGTGTTCACAGCTTTTTGTCTTGTCTTCTCCTACCAAAGAAATAAAATTGAATTGAATTGAAATTAAATTGAATGCTTCTGCACAGGTGTGCAGCTACGCACGCCGGTAAAAAAGACCAGTGCTGCTCGACGACTTATTCGATGCGGGGACGCAGGAGTTTTGAGTGCGCCGGCAAGCGAGTGCCGAACCCCGCGGAAAGCGATGTACTCGGCTCGCGATGGTCAGGTATTTTTTTGGTTTTGGAGACGAATCTAATTCATTATATCCATTGGCAGGACAATTTCACTTCGTTCAAAGCAGGTTTTAAATACATGGATCTTAACGAGAATTTCATTTACTTCGTTATATCCGTCATTTCGTTATAACGAGGTTCGAATGTATTCTTAACCCCTCTTGGAGATATGGCTTTTTGCGAGTGCATGTGACTCGGCACTGGACACGTTTGACATTATGAGTGTAGTGCGCGAGACAGTGCTGTGGTTGGTGATGAAAAAGAAGAGGCCGATAAAAAGTGCGTGAGCGGAGGCAAATTCCATGCTGAATAGAAGACAACGTCGACGAGCGTCCGGCTCGTCAAGGTAGATAAAAAAAAGTCAATAATAGGAAAGGAATCCAATCAGAAGGAGCCACGGATTCTCAGGGGCCAATCAAAAAAAGACGAATCGGCCAGAGCGGCAGAAAAGCAAGGCGCACTGGCAGAGAGTTGGGGAGTCCCAGGAAGCGGCGCCAAGCGAAGGTTGGCCACCGGAGTGGGAGTTAAAGACAGGCCATTGGGTTCCGGGCCCGAGCCTCCAGGACTTCACCCGGCCCGGAGCCTCCTGCCAACCGTTCCCGGGCGCCGCCACCCTACCCAATCACGGACCGATGCCCGAGGCCGGCAAACTCCTGCGCCCGTGCCGCCTGCGTCTCCTCTCCAAGCTGGAGCTGCCGTGCTCTGGTCGCCCGTACAACCACATCAACTTTCTGGTGAGATCAACAATGCTTCTTTCATCGCCTCGTCTCCGCTTCTCCACGTCGAACTGTTGTGCATACTAACACGTGTGATCTGCCCAAACTTGCGTGCTGTCGGTACTTTTGTAGCTCATAGTGTTTGTTTCTTGCTGCGAGTCTTTCATTGTTTGTTTGCTTTGAGTTTCTTTTTACACTAGTTCTATGAAAAATTTTTCGCGTTTCTGACAACGGCTTTGTTCTTGATTTGGGTTCTCGGAGGCTCCACCTCCGGGAACCATCTGATACGATAAAGAAAAGAACCTGCATCACAGGCGTCTACTGAGCAATAGCGTTTCTACAGGGCTAAGCACATTGTCTTGGTACGGCATCAGGAATGTTGTTGCCAGTGCATATGGAACACTGTCACCCGCAGATGCCGACGCACCTGGTACTGAGAGAAATCTCGGAAGAGTGATCATAACCCAGAAATTTATCAACGGAGAATAGGGCCGTCTTCCAACAAATCCCCTGGCAAAGCCAAATCGTCATGCTGTGTCTGCTGGGCGCTACCAAAACCAGCATGCTTGAATCAGGGGGTTGTATTCTCAGACTACGACATTCAGTTCTCCACCGTGGCTAGAAGCTTGGCAGCCTGCGGACTTCTTTGTTTTCGCGGCACTTTGTTAATGTCATTAACATTCTTCGGGAACTTCGCCCACTTGCGGTATGTATGATGTATGCCTGTATCTCACCTCTTTCACGCCAACTTGGACCACGGGATAGGTGCAACAGGGCATGTTTCTCTGGCTGTGAGCATGAACAGACGACTTGGAGATTGACAACTTGGGTCATTGTGCGTGTGCGGGCATGCGACACTAGGTATGCAAACAATCTTGGCTAATTCTCCACAATGGTTATCTGCTACTGGATGGATGCCCGGATAAAAAGCACAACAAGAGGAAAGAGGTGAAGAATCTGGCGATTGAAAATTGAAGTCCGCTTTATGGAAGTGAAAGAGCCGGCATCAAAAGCAGTTGATCGTGGAGAAAGGAGTGAACAGAATGAGACCAGGGCATGCATTGAGAGAAGAGCATTGTGCTACTATACAGAAAAGAGAAGATGATGTCGGAAACAGGAAATTCAAGCCGGCTACATAAAAGTGAGGAATTTGACCAAACAGTGTGTCTCACTACACTGCTAATCGCATTAACATTGACATTCATCGCAAGGTGGGTCCTGCCAGAATTTTTTTTTTCTATGCACACTACATGTCAACTCCAACGCATGCTGAGCAACAGATTATGCATGCACTACACTTAAACGCACTAGAGGCACTACACATGGCATGCAAATCGGCGTCACTTGTCAGTGTAGGGCAATAGTGATTTGGCCGTGCCGTTTGTAAGGGGCAATCGACAAACAAGATGACAGCCCATGATGTGTTTTCAGCACTTGCAATCACTTCCGGCACTTTGCTGTTTTAACAGTGAAGCTGTTTAAGCTGGAGGTAGTCCGGTGGTGTACGCAGAAAACTCCTCTGCCTGGCGATGACGTCACAGGCGTCGCCTAGCAACGGAGCACCACCTCCTCACATACATACTACTTCGCCGAGCTGGGGGAGAGAGAGCTGAGAGAGTGAAAGCAGAGTATAAAAATAGGATCATGCAGCATAGCGGATGTGAGGTGGAGAGGAGGAGTGAGGCAGGTGGCACTGGGACGCGTAGAGCTGCTGCCGACGCTGACTGCGTTTCCTTGCATTCGCGCCAAACGCGCCCGGTGTCCGTGACTGCAGCCGATGCCTCTAGCGGCGGCTCGGCAGGTTCCGACCAGAGAACTGGACACTCGTCGTTTCCGAAAGACTGAACTGAGAGCAAAGGAAGCTGAAACCAAGCGTCTTGCCTAACCTCCGCAGCAGTGCCGCTCACTGCTCCGCCGTAGCTCTGCCTAGCTTCTCCCCACAGCCGCGCGGGGGCAAAACTAGGAAATGACGTCACTCCAGAATATATAGGTTCCGCGTCGCCGAGACACACTTTGTCTCGTGAGTTTGCGCCGAGCACATGGATCGTCCGAAGAAGATAGTCATGCCCGAAGAAAAGGAGGAGCGGCACGAAAAGCGCAGCGCTGCCACTCTAGAGCGACTCCGAAGACTTCGCACCGATACAAAGTTTCCCAGCATCGCCACCTAAAGCCTAGAAAAGCCAAGCTAATAGAAAGGAAAGTTAAAGCTATGAGAGAATCAAGTTAAAGCTAATGAAAAGGCCAAGTTAAAGCTAGGGAAGGGCCACCAGCTTTGCTGTTTGCTCAGACTTCGCACCACTAGTGTGAAGCTGCCCCCATTTTTTTGGAAACAAAAATAGCAGTGGCCATGGAAGCACGCTGCGGTGGCAATTTATGCAATTTAAGTAGGCAGAAAAAGCATTTGGGAATTTTTTCGACTCTGTTAGCATTACGTAGGTAGCTAGTATGGGGACTAACATTCTGACAAATTTCATTATAGCGGGACTGCAGTTTAGAGACGTTTCGTTGTCAAGAGATATGAAATGCATTAAATCAAATGGGCACTCGCCGGGATACAAAAATAGCATTTCACATTGCCTAGGGTTTTCGTTATCATGGAGTTCGACTGCACTAATTTCTCAGATCTTGTCTTCTTAGATGAGATCACATTGCGAGTTGGAACATTGCTGCCACTGTTATCTAAAGCCCCTCCATACACATTTCCACCGATCAGCTTAAGTACCGCAAACCTACACTCCTCCTTTGTGCACCTCTCTCGCTCATCCCTTCAGCTTCCGGCATCAAGCAGAACTTATCGTCGTCCCAGTTTTCGGCTCCGAGTGGAAGCGATGTCATTTGCAATCTGCTACAGCTGAAAACGGGTGCCAAGTGCGCAACAGCAGTAAAAGGGGAAAATTTCAGGAAGTGGAAATTGTGAAAGTACCGGAAAAGAAAACTCTGCAAGAGGTAATTGAGGAAGCAGAATTGCTGTGAGCGACAAATCATGGAATGGCGGTGCACATCAAAGGTTGGCGCGACTTAGTAAAAGCGGTGGTGGCATGTGGATGAAGGGGCTTTACTGTCACCAAGACAGAAGTACAAGAAAAAAAAAAAACAGTTGCATGCTGTAGAGTAAGTGCATTTCAGAGCTGAAAGTTGTGGGAATGACCGAGAACTGTGAACTGAAGCAGTTTTTGCATCAGACAAGCCGGGTTATGTCTAAAGCTCGATTTCAGGGCAACAACGAAGTGAAGAATTCCCACTGGGTCACCTGTGTGCATAGTGGGAGGCATGAACTTGCCAAGAAGGATGACCTTGCACGAGCTCCAATGCGTTCTGATGCAGTACCCAAGTTTACGAGTAAAGTTTATGGGGTGATAGCAGAAATATTTTTACAAGGAAAGGTGTGGCAACTGGACGCTTAGTGCAAGACGACTGCTGCAAATGCTTTTCACCTGAACCAACTGGTGATGTACTTTTTTGTAGCCAGAATTTGTGTGTACTCTATATGCAAGTGAAAGCGGAGGCATTAAACGATTGTTCTTTCTAACAGTAGCTTTCACAATAATGCAGTGCCCTGTTATAAGAGAGCCACGGGATGTAGGCGTTACTAGTATAGGCCAGTTCGGTTCGGTGTGCCATTCGGAGTGTCCGGCTGGGCAGCGTTGGCAGCTTTATTAGGCTAGGCTGGTGCACACTACTAAGTATTACTGCAAAGCATGCCAGGTCTAAAAAGCAGCATGAATTTCATAAGTAACCAGAATGTTCAAAAACCATATGACAAATTGTTGTGTGTTCTTCCTTTCGGATACCGGTGTTAGGAACAAACTATTTCTCAGAGAAAAACTGAAAAGGCCTACTACAGCACCTTGACGGCTTGGCAACAAATAATCTTTTTCTTATTTATTATTTACAGTACTATTGTAGTAAAACTAAATGTCATAGAGGGTAAGAGCTACAGAGATAAAGTTAAAAAAATATGCACCCCCCATTATAAACTTCAATTAAATATAGCATTAGCTAATTACATTTATTCATCAACACAGACATTTCAAGCTATCGCAAAGTAATAACAGTTACAGAATGCACCATTCAACAATCTGGTTTTAATATCATGTGTGGTTAACTAACACAGGTTTATATAGAGCAGGGTTACTTAAAATACTACTGCCGGCATGCCATTTCAACCACTGCATGTTCTAAGTAAAAGATTTTAGGTCATCAACTTATTAGCCAGATTATAATGTAGCAGCAAAAACAGAGCTTGAGGATCTCGGGCGTCTTAGCCACGTCTACCACTCGTATGGAAAGTGACCGTGAGGCGCCCGTGTTTTACTCTTAGCAACTGTCTCTCGAGAAAGACCGCTTCAACGATGCTACGATCGGCTACGCACCTTCAAGGTCCTCATCGGCCATTTTGTCGAGTTTCTCAATCTCCGCATCTATTTGCTCTTCAATCACTTTGGATACCTCCAAGACATTCCTGGCCACGGCCGCCTGGATGTTGACAGCCATCTGTGAACAGTAAGAGAACAGGCACGTCAAGTGTGTGCATGTGCTTTTACAAAGGGAGCCTGAAGTGCTACAGCATGGCTTCCGAACACGTCTAGTTCTCCTCTGACACATCAGTCCACCATCAAGTGCATGAAATTGGGCCATGTTATCATTGTTCAGTTATCTGATTGTGATTGACACAGACACAATAGAAATTGGGCCAAGGATAATGAAAACTATATAATAAGAGTAATAATAATTGTAAGCAAACAAAAAAAGGTAGAAATAAAGAAAAAAACACCAGACAGCGACCTGCATTAGCTGTTATTTTAAGACAGACATGACAACATTTGCGTCACACGGCAGATGCTTGATAGGGCACACCATCATCGTTTCGGAGTGGTGCCAGCTGTTCACAACTACGAACAAAACAAACACAAGCATATAGGCATGCAGCCTGCAGCCAGGTAAACAACACAACAAATATCAGAAGTGCTGTTAGAAAATGTTCAGTCTTTAACAGTGAGGTATAGCAAGAGAGCTCTCACTTGAGGCAGTGCGTGGCCTTACCAACGCATGAACAGCAACGACGACAACGACCACGGCTAAAGAAATTGGTGCGGGCATGCTGACCCCACGTTCGATTACCCCAACGGCTTTACTAACACCGGTGTCCCCGGGGGCATCTTCGATCGCGTTCGAGCTCGATACGGGTCAAATTTCTTGATGACCATTGGCTCCCTTCCTGAGCCAGCGCAAAGGAGCCAATCGCGATTGAGAAATTCGATGCCCGTCGGGCTCGATCACGCAGTTCGCTGTATTATAAGCATCACGTTGAAAAGAGTTCCCAGATACAACCACAATGCAACCGCTATAAATGTTACACCTGAAGCTGGTGCTAACGAATTAATGATAAGCTGTGTTTGAGGATGCAAGGGGACATATTTAATTTAAAAACAAAAGAAGATGCATACATTTGATACCGTACGTGTTTCAGCAGATATACGGGAGTCGTCTTGCGAACTACCGCTTAATTAACAAACGAACATTCATACACGTGTGCACCGCAACCATCGCGACAAATAGGGCATAATTTAACTTTTGTCGTCGAGTGCGCATTGGGCGTGGGCGACCCACGTTTGGCGGGTGACAGGTGCTGCAAGAAACGATCGGCCAACAGAAACGACGTAAATATGCTGCTACCGATTGCAACGAGATAGCAAGTAAATAGCAAAACTCGGCCTTACCTTGAAACAGTAACGCAAATCAAGCACAATCAATTAAATTCAGTTCAGAAGCTTACACTTAACTGCGCACGTACTTCGCGATGACGGACCTCGAATTCACAGCGGCGGTCAGTAAACTCGTCTACGGATGGCTGAGTGTCTTTAACACAGCGGCGCTGTTGTGGCTAAACACTTAAGCATTTTAATAATTCAAAAGCCAAAAACAAATAACAACATTACAAAAAACAATGATTCTTACTATTCACAGCTGATAAGTATTTTTTTTCTGCCTACTTTGTTTTTAATAGGTGGTCCTCTGTACCTAAAATGCGGATCTTAAAGGCTATGTTTTTGGTGGTTGAATGCGGCGAAAGCAATTTTACGAGCTCAAAATATGTCATAGACGTTGGGTTTTGGCACGATTTTGGACACCACTTATATCCTTACCTCAGAGATTTAGTGATGCGTGGTGCCTATCTAGAAGGCCATCTTTATTTAAACGTAGTAGTCAAAATTGTCGAACGTGGCGCCAGAGTTTCTTGACCCCGAGAATGGCGCCACTTTCAAATATTTAATGTTGCAGGCTGTGATGTTGCTGTAAGCAGGAAACGGCCACTTTCTTGCTGAGCAGGCTAAAACACTCTATTTAATGCTGTGTTCAACAAAATAGCAAACCAAGCATTCTTTTTTTCAAACCTGTAGCAGCGCATTGTACTAGACGTTAGTGTGCGCCTTTATCTTGTTGTTGTCTTTTTGATAGAGCTGTATCTTTGGTTGTAATTCCAACACCCACTGTAAGCGTTATTTCTCTATTCATTCTCTTTCTTGCGTTTGGAAACAGCAAGATCCGTAGTATTTTTAGTGAGACTTCTTCCCGTATTCCCTGATACATTAGCTGCTTGAAAGAATATTATTGATTGATTGAGTGGCGCTTTCTAAGTGCGCAAGTTTTCCAGAAATATTGGCCAACTCCTGCAAAACAAAGAATATGAGAGAATTTGGCTTCTCCTCAAAGAAGCTCTTTTTGCAGACAAGCCAGCTTTTTAAACACACACACACACACACACACACACACACACACACACACACACACACACACACACACACACACACACACACACACACACACACACACACACACACACACACACACACACACACACACACACACACGCGCGCGCGCGCGCGCGCGCACTGAGCACGAGGTCGCGGGATCGAATCCCGGCCACGGCGGCCGCATTTCAATGGGGGCGAAATGCGCAAACACCCGTGTACTTAGATTTAGGTACACGTTAAAGAACCCCAGGTGTTCCAAATTTCTGGAGTCCCCCACTACGGCGTGCCTCATAATCAGATCGAGGTTTTGGCACGTAAAACTCCATAATTTTAATTTAACACACACACACACACACACACACACACACACACACACACACACACACACACACACACACACACACACACACACACACACGCGCGCGCGCGCGCGCGCACTCACACAATTGAAAACAGCTTCAAAACCGTGTCGTGGTTCGTACGCTCCGGTTTATGGTCCGCAAAAGAAAAGAAACGCGCTCTCCTAACATTCACCTTTTAGTCGGCTCAAGTCTTCTGACACTCCCAAACGGTACTGCGCCTGAGTGTCACTGTTCTCAGTGGCATTAGAGACAAACGTGATCGCCTCCAGTAGCCAACGAGCTTTAATCTTGTTCCCTTCCAAGAAAAGACAAAGAACAAGCTTCAGAAACAAGCTGAAAACAAAAGAAC
Source organism: Dermacentor silvarum (assembly GCF_013339745.2). Lineage (NCBI taxonomy): Eukaryota > Metazoa > Arthropoda > Arachnida > Ixodida > Ixodidae > Dermacentor > Dermacentor silvarum. The sequence continues at coordinate 32,884,187 of NC_051160.1, read as the reverse complement.
GAAAGAACAAAAACAAACACACAAGGAAACCTACTCCCGCCACATCTCTTCTCTTTAAGAAGCTCCTTTACTATTCGTTAGAAAACGAGTCCTATTGCTCTCATGAGACAGAATACAGAAAGGTAAAAAAAAAAAAAAGCGCGAAAATGAATCAACGGTCGCATCTCGGAAGTAAACAAAAGAGCAGGAAGACGCGAACAAAACCAATAGACGCAGAGCGCTGGATTCCAGTTGTGAAAAAAAAAAAAGAAAGAATGGAGATCCAAGCCGCGCAGACAGAGACAAAAGCCGCGGTGCGGGCGTTCGAGCGCTCGGCAAAAGCTTCCCCGGTAAAATGGCTCCGCAGAATTTGCCGAGTAAGATGCCTCTTGCGCTGAGAACGGCTCTTTCTTCTTGCTACAACGATGCAGTGACGCCTAGGAGCCGTGCGGCTGGCGTCTGTAAACCGAGGCCTGTGGGCGCTATATAAAGGAACGGACTGATTGATTCATATTGCGATCAGCGCCCCAAACAGCACAGGGTTATTGGATCTATATCCACTGTAAAATCGTTTACACCCTTAAAAGAGAATAAGGGTGCAAATTGATCTATAACTCACTCCCTTAGACCCAAGAGTGTGTAAGGGTGTGAATTATAGGCCGATTTGCACGCTCATTCACTTTTAAAGGGGTCCTGAACCACCCCTCGGACTTGGTGTAAAACACAGTCCGCGGATAGCATATACTCTGCTGCGAACATATCAGCCAAATTTTGGAGTCGTGTGTGCGGCGCGTGGAGCTCGCAAGCTTTTTCTCAACCTCTCCTTTCAACACAAGCCCCTATCTCCTCACTCGTTTCGGGCCTGTTATCAGTGGTCGTACTGCAGATTTCCATATATACGCGGCTGCTATAGGCCAACAGCTGACGTCAATCTAGAAGGGTGTTGGATCAGTGCGCTTCTTACTTCTGTTATGTGTACTGTGTATCTATTGAGGCAGTTTTATAAGTGGGTTGAAGTAAGCGAAGATCAGCGTTTACAATTTCGATAAGGATTTCGTACTTCAGGAAGTACGACTTTTTTTACTATCGCTGACTATCGTCGGTTAAAGCTCGGCCGCGCGCGGCCCACCCGCGTATAGGAATGAAGCTCTCGCCGCACTGCTTATCAGTGTCGTTTAGCCTTCGCGTGTCGCTAATTTCGATTAGTTCTGAGTACTCAACTATAGCCTCGAACCACGCGTAACTTAAGGGCAGACCACACGGTACGCTCGCCAGCGCGCGCTCACCGCTGGCCACTCGTAGGAGGCTGGACGCCTTGGCAGAGTTCGCTTGGTGTTGAGCCATTGCGCAAAAAGCGCAGTTTGGATTTGGATGTGGCTACGCTCCGTCGGTCAAGCTGGCGGCAGGACAAAGGTGGTCCGCGCCACGTAGCACGGCCAGACTATAGAGCATATGAACGCGAGCGTGCACTCAATGGTGCACATAGTTAGCCAATACAGCGCCTATTCTCCTACTATTAGCGGTAATACACAGAAACAATATAAAGTGTTTTGATGAATGACAATGTAAGCCGTCGCTATTTTTTTTTCTTTTTTAATTGCGGTTTAGAGGCGTTAGCAGGGCTTACACAGTGGGCCCCACCGGCCTGAAAGATGCAAAGATGGTAAGATGGTAGCAATTCTATCTTTGCACAGAGTAGGTGCCATATTATGGATGACGTGAACCGAAAGCTTTGCAAGCGGCATTTTATGAACCGTGCGGAAGTTTGCGCAATGTCATATTGTATGTATGTATGTATGTATGTATGTATGTATGTATGTATGTATGTATGTATGTATGTATGTATGTATGTATGTATGTATGTATGTATGTATGTATGTATGTATGTATGTATGTATGTATGTATGTGTGTATGTATGTATGTATGTGTGTGTGCGTGTGTGTATGTATGTATGTATGTAGTAGTAAGTATGTATGTATGTATGTATGTATGTATGTATGTATGTATGTATGTATGTATGTATGTATGTATGTATGTATGTATGTACGTACGTACGTATGTATGTACGTATGTATGTATGTATGTACGTACGTATGTATGTGTGCATGTATGTGTGTGTGTGTGTATGTATGTATGTATGTATGTATGTATGTATGTATGTATGTGTGCATGTATGTATGTATGTATGTATTATGTATGTGGGTATGTATGCATGTATGTGTGTGTATGTATGTATGTATGTATGTATGTATGTATGTATGTATGTATGTATGTATGTATGTATGTATGTATGTATGTATGTATGTATGTATGTATGTGCCTTACCTCTTTCCCGTCAACTTGGGTCACTATAGGTAGTCCATGGTCAAACGGGTAGAACACCGGGCTGCCGTGCGCAGGTAACCGGGTTCGAAACCAACCCTTGGACCAACTTGGGTCACTCTATATGTGCCAAAGGGTATATGCCGCTGGTCAATGGCCCGCCTCTTTCACGTTAACTTGGGTAGCTGGGTATGTAATGTTGGTATGGGGTGCTCTTCAATTAATCTCTTGACACAGACTTGGGTAACTTGGTATGTGTCACTGGGTATATGCCATATTAATTATATAAAGCAATAATTATATAACATATATCATCAACAATTAAGCACAAGCCATCCGAGCGATTGCTAATAGCAATATTATCGCCAGTCATCTCTGAAAGAAGGATTCATCGACATTTCTTTTGTGTGTGTGTGTGTGTGTGTGTGTGTGTGTGTGTGTGTGTGTGTGTGTGTGTGTGTGTGTGTGTGTGTGTGTGTGCGTGTGTGTGTGTGTGTGTGTGTGTGTGTGAAATGTTGATTTAACAATAGAGCTCGAATTATTTTTCTCTTTAGCGTCATTTCTAATATGCATCCAAACCATGCAGCTCGTACATACAACCAGCTGCTGCTTTCTGTCAGGAATCGTCAGTGCATACACGAGTGCCCGCACTTACGGAGATATACGTTTTGTGTCTTCCTTACTTCTCCGCCACTGTGCAACCTTAAGTTTATAGGTAGTGATTCTTTTCGTTGGTGCGAGTTGGTCTTCCTTTTGGTTAGGGACAACCGGCTCAAGTGCGTATGATAGCTGTTTAATACGGAAAGGAAACTTGCGTCATCGAACAAGCGGACTGCGGAGAAATCTATTGGAATTCGGTAAAAGAAAGGAAGCACAGGGGTCGGAATTCACCGAAAAATGAAAGCTTGTAACAAACTCTTAACAGATGAAAGACGCCGCAGAGTAGAAGCGAGCCTTAGGTACGAGCGTACAACAACTTGAGTGGGTTCAATAGTATAGTGAAGCAAACAAGAGATGCCGCAATGGGAAGTGCAAGCCATTCATGCTCTGCGCAAAACACTGCGTAGAAAAAGATTATGCAGGCAGAGGAAATCAATCTTATGCGGATAATATTGCTGACCTGTATACCCGGCAATGCAGGAACTCACCATCGGAGAGGTGATCGTTAATGGCGACAGCTGCGTGAACGCGCCGCTCTTCTAAGGACAATATATACAACAGGTCACCCATAATGATGGAAGATGGGGGCACTATGGCCACGCTTATCTGTACAAAACTGAACTCAACTGTTAGTTGACGTCTAAAGGAACGGTCGCACCGCTGTGTAGTGAGCGTAATGCAGATTTGCTTTCAATAAGTAATACACCCCGTGGCGAGTCGCCCAGTTCAAACTGCACTTACCGGGACCGGCCCACGAAAACGGCGAGATATATACCAGCAAGTGGCTCACTCGGTGCATGGCAAGAAAGATGTGTTGCATGTCAAAAGAACAATGCAATCCGGCGGCGCCGATGGTTGCCTGAAGCCACCAGCGTTGCTAACTCGGGAGAAAGCACCCCCTCTCCGCAAGCGCCTCCTTGTTCCGTTCGTCTACTCATCGTTGTCCAGTTCTCCAGTGAAGGTATACGAAACAAACAAGAGATGCCGCAGGGAAGTGCAAGCGAGGCAGACTGCAGGAACGCGTGGTGAATCTGGAGGTGACACTACCACGGGAAGGCAAAGGATACCGGACGCTTTGCTTTCAGCACCCCGCGCCCTTCTGTTATACCATGTCTCGGTGCAAAGAAAGATGTGTTGCAAAAAGAACTGCCCGGCGGCGTCGAAGCGCGTTGCTCAGAAAACCCCCTAATCACTCCGTTGTCCACGTGACTGCTTAGGTCGATCGTCAATACAAAAAAAAAAAAAAAAAAACGTTACGTTAGCGTCTATTTCCCGATACTTCCCGGACTCGGGAAGTATCGCTTCCCGAGTCCGTCTCGAATTTGAGAAGTGCAGCGTCAACACGCGGGGTAGCGGGCTGTACTTTTATTAAATATTACGGAAACGATCAGAGACACTTTTCGCTGCTTTTATCGCAGTATTTAAAGCTTTGGCACAGTATTTGGTACGGATGCAGACTTCGGATGAAAAAAAAATTTAAATGAAAAAGGAAGAAAAATAAAGATCTAATTTCACAGCAGCTGAAGCCTCTTGCTCTTAACCCTCGAAAAGATGTTGATGACGGTTGTCGTCAATGCCACCAAATCCTTGCAGAAGGAAGACCCCCGTTACGGATCGATCGACCTGGGCGGCGTTCACAGACCTGTCACTCAAGCTGGTGAAGAGGTGCAGTTGTGTACCAACGTCCGCACGGGTTAATCACAATGTATGTATATCTCGCGACTGTGTCACTATGTGGGCACCAAAGATCTATGGGAAATAATATCGACAGTTTCCTCTGTGAGAATGTCGCGTCATCACCCTCCCTAGCGTCTCTACGATACCCAGAATTCCATGACACAAGCCACAGCGCTCGGTCCTGTACACATATTTATTCGTGCATTTGCCCGTTCGCTGGTTTCCCGATCGTTCAGTAAATTCAATCGCCCACAATGACCGTCACACGCGTCTTTCTAAAAACTGACAATGAATGAAATGCTTTTTGCATACAACCGCGATTCAAAGGAGTGGCGATCTAAATCAAAGGAACAGGTAGGTCTTCCTAGCGATTTTTGGTGGTTTCCTTCCCGCTTGCCTGACGTTTCATAACGTAATACCGTATACCAACCCGCCCAAACAAGCCACCCCTAAGATATCGCAGCGTGCCACAGTTGATTGGTCTGCTGCTCCTTTTCGCGTAGTTTGCGCTGATGCAATCCGGAATCATGCAAGACGCGATAAAAGACAAAAGCTCACGCGCTCAAGGCGGGAGCCTCCATGCCAAGATATTCCGCCTATTCCCTTTGCGGGGGAAAAAAAAAACACAAAAAAAAAAAAACAAGCTTGGGTTCACAGCGCCGTGTTATGCGGCAAACACGCTATGCGTGTGTCAGAACACCGCGACAAACTCGATAACACCTGTGGAAGAGGGCGCGCGCTGCACAAGTCCTGCGCTCACCTGCAGGCATAAGCGCTTCTACAACGAACGCCTCTACAATGAAATTACCTGTATAACGAAGGAATAATTTTGTCCCAGTTCTACTGTGAGCAGTGCGGTGTGCGCGACCTTTACAACGGAGTGATCTGTATTAGGAATTATTTCGGAGGTAACGAGCACTTCGTTATAAAGGCGTTTGCCTGTCCTGCCCGATGGTAGCGGGAAACCAACGTGCACACATTGTTGCCGGCATTATGCAAAACGTCCGTTGTAGCTTTATTTTATTCCTTTTTAATCCGAAAGTTAGCCCCTCGGCATAAAACACGCGAAGCATGTTAAATGTACATGCATATTGTATAGTTTATGATGTTCACTGAAGTCCAGCAGGGATTGCATGAGCACTACTTACGACACAGGGCCACATTTTGGCAGTGCCTGGCTGCGCTGCGGCGAAGCTTGCTTGTGAAGTTCCGCATGGCCGAGAGGGCATTTTGGCAGTGTCAACATGCACTGCAGTGAAGCCTCACCCGCGCCACTCTGGTACATATTTGGCGATCGGTGTGAATTAAAGGACTCCGCACGTCTCGAAATAAATATTTATTCAACAGTCAACCTGATATTCATGTACGGCCGTCACCGTGCGCCCACAGCTTGCTCCCTCGTACAAAAAGATGCTGATGTCACGACGTCACAGAAACCGCCACAGAACAACGTCGAAACGGTCCTCCTAAACACAGTCTTTACACGGAAGAGATGAATAACCACAAAACACTCACGTACAGTAGTTACACATAGTATTATCCAACAACCTGTCTTCTTCTTTTTTTTTTCTTGAACACACCCCTACTCATCACCTGAAGATGGACAGCAGACACGCCGCAAAAAAATATATATATATTCGCCGTAAAGAAATAAAAGTAAATAAAACTCGCCTCGGAAGAAGTTTCCACAAAAAATAAATATTCACAGACAACACGCAAACAAAGGCGCGTGGACAACAGCAAAGCACGTTTACGATAAGATTTGTCGTCCGTCGACGACATGTGCAGCCTTGACTACGCGCCATGAGAGGTCGTCCTGTTAGGACACAATGTACGCTCGCTACTTGAAAGGAACCGCAAGGAGGAATGTCAATTGAAGCCTCATCAGTAAGTACCTTTCTGCAATAGCAAAGCGTGCCAATCTTGTCGCAAAAGGTCGCTTGGTAAGCCAGAAAATACGCGAAACTTATAGACTAGGGGCGACGCCACGGGGAGGTTTGCGCACCAGCTTGCAGCAGTGACGTCATCGATTTTTGACAGCGTCCGCTCTGATCTGGTAATTGCTTGTCTGTAATGAAGGATGACGTTGCGCTCTCAAGAAACAAAATATTTTTTTTTCCTGCGCTGAAAACGAACCAATTACGAGAAAGCTCTTCGAAATTAGTGACGTCACACTGTGACGTATCCCGGCAATGAGGCTGCGGCGCCTGATTAGAGAAATAGCAACGTGTTGGGTCTTTGTTGTATTCACAAGTTTTCAACTATTGCCACGGCGGCTGCATTTCGATGGGGGCGAAATGCGAAAACACCCGTGCATTTAGATTTAGGTGCTCTGTCGCGTAAGAGATCCGTAAGAAAAACGAACCCTCGTCGGCGCGTTCACGCAACTGGCAGGGGCGTACTGCAGCCTAACATTGCATTCTAATATTTCCGGAAAGCAGAATTAGCAAACACAATTTTCTTTTTGTGGTGCCGTTCTAGTACATTCTCTTGCTTCAACGGCGACACGTAAAAATTACGCCAAAGTATAAACCATCACTCCTATTATTTCTATATTCTTTCGAGGTCATCGTTTAAGTCCAACTCTTCATATACGATGCTTTCCGTATACTTTTTTTTTTTAAGGGGGGGGGGGGGGTTGCTCCAACGTATTATTGGTGAATCGGTAGAAATATCGCGCGAGGGGGATGGACCTTGACCCATGCATTATAGAGGGCGCGTGCCCAGCTCCCTGCATCATTCTATATATAAGCGAAGCTTTTGTAACTGGCGTTCCCGCGGGCCAAGCCGAACCACGTCTCCGGAAAAGGAGCGGCAATCATCCGGCCGGCATCGTAGGCCGCTGCTCCTGTGCCGCTACAGATATGCAACGCTGAGCATCGTTAAGGAGGGTCATCATATTTTCAAGGCCCTTGCACGCCGGTACGTATATAAGGGCGCCGGTTACGACCCCCCGAGACCCCCGCGAGGCAGTTCCAGGGAGCAATTTACTTGCTTGCAAAATTCAGCGAGGACTCCATTTCGATTATAGGCTGCCCGCGTTCTCGGAAAAACCTACGTCTTGGTGTTCGAAAGAACAGCCTCGAAATAACGCTCTTTTTTTGTTTTGTTATTGGCGTGTGCGTACCTTATGAGTTCTGATTGAAACGTATGCTTCCAAGCTTCACTGCACAATAATCTTAAGTAGGACGTTCACGTTTTTATGTACTACGCGTTTATCTTCCCTTTTTCTTTGTTCACGCGTAGTAGCCTCGTTGTGTACCACGATTTAATTCTGAGTTTTTTTTTTTCGCGCTTTATGAAGGATAGCGTATTTTCTTGAAAATGTTCACAGGTGCGATGTTGTGTTCGTGTGTTATGCAATCGTGTTATTTGCAGTGCGTTCTAGACCGCAGTAGAAGCAGAGGCCTTTTTGTGAGGCTACGTATCCTTTAGCCTCTGATCCCGCTCCTGCGCCATCAGGTAGGACAAATAAAAAGTTAAATTTAGGTACAGGTCAAGTTATTCTTTTATTTTTGTGCGAGTGCGCGCGCGCCTGTCTGTCCGTGTGAATCGGCTGTTAATGAAGTTTTTTCTACAACGTGGAACGACTTGAATCGGCGCTGAAGTCCTGAAAACAGTTTTTCATAACTCCCAATGTAAACCGGATTATAGCACTCGCTGGCCCTAATATTCGATTGTTTTACTCTTACCGTTAGGTCAAGTTTTAACTATCGTGAGCTATGCGGAAGCGCAAGTCAGTCCTCGTACTAAATGTGACGCACAGCGTACTTTTTTTTTCTTTTTTTTATCGCGGTGCACGTTACTTGCTATCTGCGGGGTGACCGCGAAAATAGTTCAAATGGGGGTGGGGGTGTATCTAATAATTGGCAATTTGTGGAATCCCAATTTGTAGGTTTGACTTCTACAGACCCGAATATTGGCCAGTTCATTTTTCGTTCCAATCCAGTCAATAGTAAATACCTATCTCAGTCAAAATGCTACGTCCGCATAGAATGCAGCTATATTTAAAGAGAGAGAGAGAGAGAGAGAGAGAGAAATTAACAAGATATTGCTTGCCGAGAAAAACCGCGCAGCAACAGGACCACTAAAAGACGAGAGAACACAGCCGCGTGTTTCAGTGATCCCGTTACTTCGCTGTTCTTTCTCGGAATCTTCACTAAAACGCAAATTCGGGTCATAGTTGGCCTTGCATAATAGGTAATCACAGCATATTAGACAAGGGAAGACTGCAGACTTCTGCATGTTTTGTTTGTGTGGTCGTGGCTTGTCTAATGCACTGCTATTTTTAATTTTTTTCGGAATGTTGCTCAACGAACTAGCCCAACTTCGCAAGAGATATCACTGTACCAGTTTATGGAGCCTTTAAATAGATCCTAAGAAAATTTTTACAACGTGCCTAACGTTACTTTGTCCCCAGATGCTCTATTTTGACACCGACATGTAAGCGTCAGGCAAAGACCATAACGCTTTAGTTCCATCGCAAACAGCCAATTGTGTCTATAAATTCTGGCGCACTATAGGTAAACTTTCGCTGTGTTGACGACATGCGATGCAAGCTACAAAGACCGGCAAGATGATATTCCCGCCCTGTCATGAAATCGTTGAAATGACCGCAGCGTAAGCGTAGTTAAACAAGCTAGAGCTTCATCGCTTGCCGCACCATCCCAGACAGCGCCAAAATAACCAAAGTTTAAATCTTGACGTGTTGGTCAAATGAGAGAAAGAAAATTATGCGCCAGCGAAAGCTCGATTGCGATCGATTTCCAATATTTTAGCGAGGCTGTCGGGGAAACAACGCTTCGTTAATGAGTAGCGCTGATCAATGATGTCATGACGGTTCGACTTTGCATGAATACGGTAATTCTTATAGCAGTGCATATTTTACACACACACGCGCGCGCGCGCGCGCACTAAAGATGCGTGATGTCAATGTTGGTGAAAAGTACGGAATATGGGGTTCGAGTACTGGTGGTCAGTACTATCGGTCATTACTGGATGTCGACTTCGAGTTTCATTCCGTACGATAAGTATAGCTCGTGGCCGGTCCGTAGAGAATTGCAGTTTGCGGAACATCTAAGACGCAAGGACTTGACGTTACGGTAACGCAGTGCTGGAGGCGCCGTCTTTTGAGATTTTCTTCGACCATAGCGTGGGAGAAACGTATTTATGTCGCATTTTTGTTCCCAACCAGCATAAACAAAAGAAGAATAGAAGCTAAAGAAATCCGCTCTATTCTAATGAACGTTGCTGCCGACGTTTTCCCGCCCCAGCAGATAGAATCTTGGCCCTTTACAAATAAAGTTCTGTTTGCTCCATAGTTGATTTCGTTGTCACTAGGTAGCGCCACCAGAGCTACTGTGCACGTCTGCGTCATCGGCATATTCTGGTATTCCAGTAAACAGTGATGCGTTTTACTGGCTTCCTAATACTATCTACTATTGAATTTGCCTCTAAGGCATTGTCAGACGATATTTTGAGCAGTTGCTGGGTGCAGGATCATGACTGGCGATGCCATCCCGCAGGTATCAGACTGTATCGATGATGATAACTCTAAGCTTGGGGATTGACGACAAGGCGACGTCAATGGGCGTATCGAAGATATCAACGTGATATAACAGCTAGCGACGTCACGGATAATGTATTTAGAACTGCCACTGACATTAGGCGTATGTACATGATGCTGACCACGCTCTCCAGATATCCGCTAAGCAGGCCGCCATGTTATTCGTGATATCAGCACAAGACAAACCGACACGAAAGTAGGAACGGGTAACGTCGCACAACAAATGATCTCTGTCTGAAAGCGTTTGAAAGATAACGTTATCGATTTTTTGCACAAACGTCTGCTTGCAATTATTTGCTTCAAATTATTCCGAATCCACCACTGATGCTCTGGAGCTTTCCTACGTTTAAAATTTCACCGGGAGGCGGAAAACAATGTGATTAAACAACTGCGACTTTGGAAACTTTGGTAAATAACGTCGACATTCCTTGGCCCTAAGAACAAAGTATGTCCGTCTTCTCAGCGTGTTATAAATTGAAGAGTCTCGTAGACAAGTCTATAGCTTCTTTACCATTAGACTGGCGGCACCGTATAACCTCAGTAGTATCCGCAGCCTCTGCCAGCCTATTATTCATACAGAAGAATGATCCGTATGCGAATACAACAGCTGCTTTTTAAAGGTAATAAAAGAAAGAAAAAAAATCTGCCGGCGCAGCAGTTGTAAAGCATAATTTTCATTGTTTGCAAACTTAAAAATCAATCTTACATCATGGCAAAAGAAACAAAGAGAGAAAAAAAAAGAACGATATGAAACAAACAACCTTCAATGCAGCTTCGCTTGATCGGACGAAACGCCAGCAAAGCAATCCATCACGAAAGGCCACTAGCTTGATATATATATATCACAATGAAACGACGTGTGTGTTTGTGTGTGTCCCTATATGGGTGCGTTAAGGGATGGTGTTGGTAAGAGGCTTATCAATTGAACAGCTTGCTTTCGAAGCCCCGTTGCAGATTTTCCAAGCATGGAAGGCGCCTTTGTTTCTACATGAGGTTTCAGACTAGATATGCCTTAAAGCCCTGTCAGTCCTGTCAGCAAAAAAAAAAAAAAAAAAAAAAAAAAACCGCTCCCTCGAATGACGCGACATCTCATGTTGGGGTGAATGAATTGCAAGTCTGCAGTTTTACGTGGGGCTGAAATCACAATTTGATCATGAGGACACGCCGTATAGCGGGAGACTCCGGATTAATTTCGACCCCCAGGGGATCTTTAACGTGCCCGCGATGCACGTGTCACGGGCACTTTTGCATTTCGCCCCCCATCGAAATGCGGACGCCGCGGTGGGTGTGGTGTTGGCAGGTGCGTTGCACCGGCGTCTCTCAACAGGAATGTTGATATTAAAAATAATAGGGCAGACGAATTTAGCTGCCGTTCGCCTTTTCTTTCCGTTCTTCCCGGAACAATGCCAGCGGAGGCATCGTCCAAGAATGAATCAGATGCTGTGACGTGGCCACAGCGGAAAGAGATATACGTATATAAATAAGGAAGAAAACAAGTAGAAAAAATCGCGAATCAATTTGCTCTTGTTTGTTCAGATCCAATTATTTTGCTGTCATTAAGGACCAAATGGCACGGGAAGTTCACGTCCAATTATACAGATTTAGACTCACCATTTTTGTTTCGTTCAGTAAGATGTGCTCCATTTTTTTTCTTCGCAAATTTTTTGCGAGATGCTGAGTTGAACACGTGCATGTTAACACCGCATATCACGCCCCGTGATGGCATACCGCATCTTTATTTTAACCTCTCCTATTTCCCCAACCTCAGTAGGGTTTAGTGGGCCGATGAGCCATCCAGTTTTTAGGCACAAAGAATGACGTTGTGGCGAGCAGATACGTCATAGAATCTGATTAACACGTGACTTGCTCTTCTTCTGCGTCTTTCGCTACTACGAGTACTTGTTCGTACACGACGTTGCGATCTTACTTAAGTGGACACTGAAGAGAAGCAATGAATGAAATGACGCTTTTACTTTTTTTCTACGAAAGCCCTATCTGCATTTTTAAGTGTCTAAGGGTAGATTGTCGGCTGAGAAGGTGGACGCCGAACTTGGAAGCTATAACTCCCTCTCCCGAAAAAAAAAATTACCAGTGACGTCATTTTGACGTCACATACTTGGCGCTATTTTCACGTATTTGAGTCGTTTTTGTGTGGGAAAACTAGACAAAAGGTTGGCAGGTGGAGCCTGTGCTTGCACCAATGCATGCTATGTAGTCTTTCTTTTTTAAGTTTTTGGCACACAGTTAACTAGCTCAAAGCGGACGCTGTCAAACTCTGTGACGTCATGGAGGGGTGGTGCAGGAAGTTGAAGGTGGAGTCACCGCCAGTCGTTCCTTCTACGCAACTTTCGCAACAACAATCCCCCGCCCTCTCACAATAATGACTGGTTTGTCGCGATTCCATAATTGCGTAACCCATCAACTTATCTCGACTTGACATTTTTTTTCGTTTGCGTTCCTTCACGAACGCGATTGCCGAAGGCCGCAATGTAAACGTTTTGATAACAACACGTGACCTGCGCCATCTACCGCGCCTATTGCTACAATTCTTTCATGCGTGACGTCATGATGTTCTCTCCAGCGCGCGTTGAATATGAACAGATCCATGTGCCGTCCACAGTTTAAACTACAAACGCGATGATAGATAGGGATTGAGGGAGCGCGCGCAGAGAGAGATAGACTCACACAAATTGTTTTGGCACATTGCTAAGCAAAATTCGCGTAGTTGTACAAGATACCCCAGCGTTTCGAGTACAGGGAGCACAAGGAAGAATGTTAACGTGCACGAGACACCAAAACAGGAGGTGGTTAAACCAATGTGACGTCACGTGAAGCTATGCGCTAGATACCACTGAACTAGATACCACCTGAAGTACAGTCAAAATGTGAGCTTAGTCAGATAAAGATCTGTAACGCGAAGGAAATGGTGATAGAACAATCGAATAAGATTATCGGCGTAATTACAGCAACAGCTTTCAAAGTGGCTTACTTGGCGGCAACAAATTCTTTTATTTTTTTCTAGTTATTAGAACAAATTCGCGCGGGTGCACTTTTTGACTGTACGTTTGGGTTAACACCTCGGCCTTTCTGGGTTAGCTTGGCGGATCTGTCAGCTGTACTTTGAGCAATGATTTTCCTTTTGTTTCGGTCAGTCATTCTTGAAACGATGCTTCTGTGTGTTTAATGAAAACCACAGATGTGCACGTGTGTGTGTTTTAGGGGTACCACAGCGGGAAAAAAAAAGAGGGCAGTGTGCGCGTGTGTTCGTGGTATACGAAATACCAAGTACGCTGGACGCTGCCAAGAACGCGTGACTGTACGCAGTTTGAGCGATGCTTAAAAGCTGCCACTCTCGACTGGGAAGAAACGATTGGACCAGAACAAATTTAGGTCGAGAACACGGAATATTGGTGAACAATTCAAGCAGCTGAGAGACCGCGAGAGGGTTGAATGTCGAGGTGTCAACATGCTATAGCAGTACGAGTATGACAGCGCTCTTTGTCACATAGCCATCAGGAAGTTTATGTGCGTCGGCTTAAACTGAAACGCCAATTGGTCAAAAAGCACTCCGTGAGAGAAACGCGCGCTTCCTGTAATTCCTGTCTAGTGTTAATTGTCCGGTTAGTTTTGAAGGAACGAAGAACAAACGAAGCTTCGAAGAAACGCATGAACCTAAAAGTATTGCAGATTTTTCTAACCGAAATCTAAAATCTTGCATATCTTGAAGCAGCGTAATAAAGGATGAATGGCAGCGTCATGGAATAATTTGATTAATTTTGATGAAGAGATAATACAATATGACATGATATCCGCTTCAGCGTATACCTTTTAGCGAACATTACGATGGCCGAAATGACGAATGAAGCGATGAAAATGGTTAAAGTACATCGCAAGTGACAGAAAAATTATTCAATAATAAATACGAGTAGGCTATGCTGCAACGAGTGCAAAAGGGGCAAGGAGGTATGAGAGGGTATACGCGTACGGCTGTCGCGTTCATAGTGGCTGTTTCACGACACGGCGATGCGCATGCGCCGAAAGGTTAGACAGAACGTGGATAAACACACAAACAGCACAGAACAAATAAACTGCGTACATCTCTACGACTGCGTACGAAAGAGCAAGTATCGCTCTTCCTCTACGGACGTGTATAATTTTTTTTTTTCTGTAATGCTCGTAGACACAAATTATACGTCACAACCCTATACATGACGTCACAGCCGTCAACGACGACACAACGTAACAAGGACTCACCGGGAACTCGTCATCGGCTCAAACAATTAATTCAGACAGTCCATAGAAAGTCCGTAAAGGTCTTTCGGTGAGGTCTATAGATCGTCTATAGAGATTTCTATTGAGGCGAGAGAACGCCCTTCTATGGACTTTGTTGCGCGTGGCTACAAAGCGCACGTGCGCAAGCTATCGCCGTACGGAGGGCAGTGTGCCGAAAGATAGATTCAGAGGGCATTAGCACTCGATAGAAAGGTCTATAGACAACCTGTAGTCTTGTGGCTCTTCACTTTCGGTAGGCTAATGCCTCTCTGCAAGTTGCTTGGTAGTATATAGATCTAATAGACCAAAGAAAGTATACAGTTGTTGAAAGAGATTTTAGCTGCAGACCTGACTTATACCTCATATAGCCAGAAGGGTAGGTTTATATATGGCCTTTCATTTTTGGTCAACTAACGTCTTTCTGCAAGTTCCGAAGTATGTAAACCATGATAGACCAAAGAAAGTAGGCATTTCTTAAATCCTTCGCGCTTAGATGGTATATATGTAGTATATGCATATACTTTCAATAGCTAGAAGGAGGTCTATATATGGCCTTTCTCATTTTATCAACTAATCTGTTTCAGCAGGTTGTTTGGAATTATCGAGACCAGGATAGACCAAACGAAGTATACAATTATTAAAGTCTGTTGCCCGAAGACAGTATATAGACTTTACTTGTAGCCAAAAGAAGAAATGCACGGAAATGCTATTTAAAATAGTTTACAGGATGCCTAGAGACAATCTGTAGGCTTCTTGTAGACCGCTTTAAGTCATCCCGTTCAAGACTACAATTAATATATAGACAATCTATAGACTGTCCGAGTTATTCCACGCTTGTCGGGTTCTAGAGGAGGCGAGGAGCGAGTGAAAACCTGACACGTATAACGACGGAGGCCTTCCACGGGAACCTAAAACGGTTCCTCGTAAGTCACATCAACTTCATATCTCCTGAAGTTTCAGTGAAATTAGTGACGCAGGAAGCGATGATAACGTGCTGGCGACTCGGCGCTGCGGAAAAGAGTTGCTCTCAAAAAGCTCATCAAGTAATTGATCAATTTGAAGCGATTATCGATTCCTCTAGTAGAGCCAAACACGTCGATACGTCGAACGCGATAAAGAAAGCTCGACCGGAAAGTGTCGATACGTACCAATCGCGCAGTCTTAGACTTGGTAGGGTGAAAGTAGGCCTTGTTCGCGAGAACCACCTACCACACGAAGCAGCTACGCTGGAATATTTAGCAAGCAGAGTAAGCGGTTGTGTTCCACCTTGCTCGGATATTCACCGGCTCCTAGCAGGTCGTAGTGCGTCTGATTGGCTTGGCTAATTTCGGGTGCTTTATATAGTCTGCCCCAATATAGAGCAGAACGCCCCACCTTGCCTTCCACAACAGTTAATATTCTCCATTTTCGCGGCGGAATTGAAAGATTTCACGCGACATTCTTCATATGGACTACTTACCATGCAGCAGCATGTGGTGCTCGGATTCACACTTGTGTAGTTACCGATCGATGATCAATTCAATTTTACCTTTTATAGTGGCGGCTACTTTAAGTTGTGTGCTTTCGTAGATGTTCCACGCTAGGTGAAAAAAAAAGTCATCTTCAACGGCAATTTGGCAGTGCGGAATGTTCGCTACATCGAGAATTCCCAGTCTCTTTTTATTTCAATACAGCGAAATCTTTCTCGTATTTGCGCGTTGGAGCGTTAAAAGACTACAAATTTGACCGGTATGCGGAGGCCCTCGATCCATCTGAGTTTGATACATCGACGTTTGGCGTAGTGATTGGTAATACTAGTACAGAACCTGTTAGCGACAAATAACGAGATGCGCCTCGCTAAACCCACTTAACAAATACGGACGTTCATACCGCACATGACAAGCTTTCCAAGGAACATCAGTAAAACGCGACATGATTCATAGCGAGCAGTCTTACGACCCTTTAGGCAAGATCATGCCTTTAACCACTACACAAGGCCTACTTTAGCAAACAAAAATTTGTGTGCGCAAGAGTGGCTGGTAAGGTTAAGAGGTGGCCAATTACAATGTCGTATAAACTGACGGTGGTGAACGGCTAACCATAAATGAGTCTCACAAAGTAAAAGCTTCGTGAATCCGGTCCCGAGTTCTTGGACGTATCGAAAAGCTCTCTGAAGAGTTTGAACTTCAGCGTTAGGCCTCACGGCTGTTGCGGCAGATGAAAGAGTAAGGCATGATAAAAATAATGGAAGTTCATTTGTCAAAGCTCGAATGTACGGGAAAAAGCCAGTTAACGAAGCCGTCAAACTCGTTCTAGTTTCCAAAAGGAAAGTCGCGACGTGCCTCGTAATACCCGTAGTCGACAGCGATCCGTTGGGACGCGTTAATATCGGGAAAATGGCATCTATCTTTGACTTGCCGTTCTTCATTTCAGGTTTGTAATACGACGACCAGGTTCTTCTAATTACGATACGCAGATTTATGGCCCTTGTTATAAATGCGCCACGGTCGCCCTGCCATTGCAGTTCAGCTTGATTTTACCATGTATTACCGCAGCGGTCAAGAGAGAATCATTTCGTAAAGACATTGTAATTAGAATTGAAGAGAAAGAGTTAAGCTTCTTTTCTCCCATCATCTAATGACTAATGTGTTCCGTTACGAAAGGGAAAGTTGATTGCGAGCTTTAGTCTGCGACATTTGTCGTGAGGTTGTTCTTTTTTTCCTTTTTCTCCCCCCCCCCCCCCCCCCCCCACACCTCCTTTTTTCCTGCTGTATCGTAAGCACGTGTTCAAACGTTTGCTTAAATTTATAGCAAAAAACTGGACGCTTTGCCGCTTGGTTTGGTCTGCATCTACGGCAAAATGAGCGCGCTTTTGTTGGCATACGTAGGCATTACGAGGACACAGGCAACGTTTTGTATGCCTTAGGCATTGAACGCGCTGTTTTTTGCCCAAAACACAACAGTAAGAATGCGGAGCGCGACGCACAACACACATACCACGATGTGAGAACTGCTTATACCAGGTAGTACAGCGATGTATTTATAAGATACACGTAGTGACAAAGTGCTAACAACTCGCTATCAACGAAGTGTTACAAGGTTGCTATATACTGCTTCGTTCTGAGCTAAAAGTAGCGCGTTTATTACCGGACACTACAGAGTCAACCGGGTTTCATTTACAGCCTTGCTAGCTTGTCCCCTTTTCGAATTAACGTGCTGTTTTCTAGGATGAAGCAAAGCGCTAATGACTCGGGACACGCCAGATACTTCGCAAAGCTCCAAATAGCGACTGCTCATTTCAGATACTGTGATGATGCAGCTAAACACGCCGCTGGCAGCGAAGTGTTAACAATAGTTTACCAGCAAAAGGCCCCATGTCGATAATGTTTCAATTTGTGCTACGAAATAGCGCCTCCAATATTGGGCAATGTACAACCAACTGGCCTCAACCGCAGCCTTGTATAGTGCCCATCAAAAAAAAAGGCCATAAAATAGGGCGTTGCCAACGGGCATTCGACATACGACGCTACAGCTTTCCTGCCTCCTGCGCCACTCATGTCCTCGCCTCTCTAAACGCCCGACTGGCGCTGTCAAAGAGACGTTCCGTGTGGTTAGCTCTTCACAGTAAGCCTCGCGAGCAAGAGCGATCGCGTCAAAGCGCTCGCTGTCAAGCCCGTCAATGCATGGATGATTGTG
The DNA here is from genome assembly GCF_013339745.2 of Dermacentor silvarum. NCBI lineage: Eukaryota > Metazoa > Arthropoda > Arachnida > Ixodida > Ixodidae > Dermacentor > Dermacentor silvarum. The sequence goes on along the minus strand of NC_051160.1, from coordinate 32,866,035 downwards.
CCCTCCAAGAAGCAAGCGCGTTTGTTCGAACACAGCGCCGGATTTGCGGCGCATGAAGCCTAGCTCCACGCGAGGCGCTACAATGTGGCTGGCGCGCCGAGCCAGAGCGCCGTCGAGGTGTTGCGACGCGGGACCGTCAGGCCGCCGGCTTGCTACGACGAGAACTGAGGCGAAGTATTCCGCGTCGACCACGTCGGTTGCTGTTGCTGTGACGTTGTTGCCAGCTTTCGGCCACCCTGACTTGGCCGCTCGGGGCGCGCGCAAAGCGCGCGCGCACGCTAACACCGCCATTTCAGGTTCCACCATGTAAAAACGGCCCACAGTATCTGGCACTCTCATAGCACCGTGTCGAGGATGGCCAGTGACTTCATCACGTTCTCGTCCTGGAAAAGAGAAGTGGTGCCAGTTGAGCGAACGTCAAATAAATCAATGAATGGTCGCGCCACAGAGGCCACGGACAGGTACCCTGGTGAGACAATCGAAATATTCAAGATTGAGTGTGCATTCCATTTAGGTAGCGGCGTTATCCAAACAGGCTTTATTTGTGAATGAACATTAATGTGTCGAGGGATGAATTGTGACTATCAGCGCTTAACAATGTTTTTCGCTTAACTATACAGGGTGTTTCACTTAACTTGGGCCAAACTTTAAAGTTATGCACGTGCTACGTAGCTGGACAGAACCAAGGTAATGTTATTTGCCATCGCTTGAAGATACTCAGATTACTCTTGCATTACGATTAATTACATAATTAGTCTTAATTCATTAATAAATTTCTCAGATATTATAATTAGATAAAAAGTGTCAATGAGAAAACTGTAGAGCAACATATTATGACAAACTCCCGATATGGCTTTCTGTTGCTCAATACGTGCTACATAAAAGTGTTTTTCCAAGCGTGAAAAAAGCCCGCGAATACACGCAAACTGCCTCGAGCGGCCAGTCGCGCGGCAAGTTTGCGTGTATTCGCGGGCTTCTTTCACGCTCGGAAAAGCACTTTTATGTAGCACGTATTGAGCAACAGAAAACTGTATCGGGAGTTTTTCATAATATGTTGCTCTACAGTTTTCTCATTGACACTTTTCTTCTAACTATAATTGAGAAGTTTATTAATTATTTAATACTAATTATGTAATTAGGCGGAATGCAAAAAATAATGTATCTCCAACCGACGTCAAACAACATTTTTGGTTGTGTTCAGCGACGCAGCATTTGCATGTTTTTAAAGTTTGGCCCAAGTAAAATGAAACAGCCTATATACCAATATAGAAAACATGCTGCCATGCGTCACCGTACCAAGTTATGAAGACCATTGGCGGCTGGTGAGTAGCCAGAAAATATACAGAGTGTCTTCATGCAGGAGCGCCTAAGTAGTTCTTAATATGATAAAAGGTCACACCTGGAGGCAGGTCGGCACTTTTGTGCGAGAGTTCCTCTTTGAAGCTTACCTTTAAGCAAGTTTCGATGAACTCGTCGATCGTCACAACTCCGTCTTGATTAAGGTCCAGTTTCTGCGGAAACATAAGACCCGTCATGACACTTCACGTCATTTAGAAACGTTCATCAGTGGTGGTGAGCAAACATCACGCGACTTGTGATTGCGACATGTGGGCAAGGAGAAAGCAGCGGTTAGAGTTACTATAACGGGCATGAAAAATTCGTTTAGTCCTTTTGTACGCTCATCGGGTTGACATTTATTTTTGAAACTGACATATTGTGCATCCCAAGCGTGTGTTTGGGATGACTTACATTTGCTTTATAACTCGATGTTCTTGATTGGTTAACTATTGCGACAGTGAAGTCGAAGAGAAAGAGAACCATTTCCACCCCCGAACACGACAGGCAACAGATCTGAACTGGACCTGTCTTCTATATATCGTCTCTCGTGAATACAATGGTCTCTACGTAAATAATGTTTAAAACAATAAACCTAAACAATATTACGTATAGCATTATGGGCAAATAATCTCCAAGACGTTTCGTGTAATGTACTATAAGATGTTGGAATACAGTTGCCAAGTGCACGTTCTCGCGATGCTTCATTGGCAGTTTAATCCTCCGGAACTCAATGTAGCTAACGTGTCACGACCGCATACACAAGTAATTAGTCCTTATTTTTTCCTAAAGCCAACTATATTTTTTCAGTCATGTGTCTTGTGGCGTCGCCACGCAAACTGGTTGATTTGTTCAAGTGCCAACCTCTAGCAGTGCGTTGGTATCAGTCACCAGCCCTTCAGCCGACTATGGTCAGCGCTTCATCACATGATGCTAGTTCGATCTACGTTACGACTAGAGTCGGAAACACTAGGAAATTTTCAATATATAACTAACGCAAAAAAAGAAAGAAAAAAATGCTAATTTAATGGTTTTCTACTCAGTACGTAAGCTTGGCTCTGCCGCATTGTTGATACACCTGCAGCGGTGCACGCTTTACAGGAGACACGATGTTCTTTTTTGCTTTGACGAAAACCGAGCAGATTAAGAAATAAAATAAAATCGTTAGATTATCAAGGCCGTAGTTGCCACTCAGAGTATATTTGAAAAAGGTTTGTAGTTGTCTCATCCGAACCATATGGTACTGTAGTCAATGGGGAGATACTATAACTCGCAAGTTAAAGATGCAACGCCCGTCTGAATCGCTTACCTGGAAGACCCTGTTGGCGTGGTCCCTGACGGAGTCCGGATCGTCATCGTCTGGCCCTCCGCTTCCCGCCCCCGCAGAGGAGGCCCCGCCCCCCGTGCTAGACGAGGGGTGGGCGTGGTGGGGGGCGCCCACCAGGCTGTGGATGGAGACGATGATGTCCGTCATCTCGTCGCGCGAGATGATGCCGTCGCCGTTCAGGTCATACAGCTGGAACGCCCACCGCAGCTTGTCCACGGGCGCTCCGCGCGAAAGCGCCGACAGGCCCACCACGAAGTCCTGCGCCCACCCAAACGACGCCCACTCACCCTTTGACAAGCATAGTGTGCTGGGAAAGTTGCGTCCTGGAGAAGTTACGCAAAACGAAGGGCAAGCTGAAGATGGAAGACCAGGAAGCGTGCGCCATGTCCTGGCTTCCATACTAACCTCATCCTTCGTTTTACGCGCCTTTCTTTAGAATCAATCGATGACGGTCGTCTAAAAGTGACAACATAGTAGCACAAGATGACGGACCAATGTACGCCCAATGTTGGGACACACTGGGTCACATTGGGTTACAAACAACAGGACATTGAGCTGACTTCCAAATGAAGTTTATCGAAAAAAAATAAACACACATATATACCTTTTTATGCGCCACCTGGCTTACTAAGACAGAGACACGGTAGCAAAAAAAAAATAACAAGAAACTTAAACAAAAACAATGTAAGGCTAAAAGCATGTGTTCACACGGTCACATATCATCAGGATTGGGGATAACAAATGCGAGAGATATCCAATTTCTTCACTTGTTAGTGGCAATCGACGGTTGACTTACACAGTCGTCTTGAAGGTGACAAATGTGAACCGCTTCAGTAATCTCAAGGTTGAATTGAATATGATTGCAGGAGAGAATGTTCCAGTGGTACTTTATGCACATGCCTATCTCGCTCAGAAGGATCAGTTCGAGGAACGAAAGGCAAAAGTCTCCGTGTCAAATGAGTAATGTGACGAATCGGGTTAGCATCAATACGCGTGATATTAAATGTTGGTGCTTCTCTTTGTCAGTTCCTCGAAGTTTTGTCCTTGTCCAGCCCGATTCCCGGTGTAACAGTGAAGACCATCTTAGATAAAGTTTGGATAAGTTGGTCTGACATCGTAGCCGCCTAGTGAAGACCATCTTAAATAAGGTTTGGATAAGTTGGTCTGAGAGCGTAGCCGCTTAGTCAAGAACATCTTAGATAAGGTTTGGATAGGTTGGTCTGACAGCGTAGCTGCTTATTGAAGACTGTCTTAAATTGTTTGTTCGCTGTTTTTATTTCTTATTTTGCAACATCTCTGCACATAGTCAGTGCAATGCTGGGCTTGGGGTGGCGTGCTGTGTTAAGCCCATGATAGACTGTTCTTTCGGTCATCCAGAAGAGCAGTGACGGCGAGACAGCACTCAGGCTGTACGCAGGATGCGAAGTTCGAGTGGATTCTGCGAAACATAGCATCTTTGTTTGCTTCTACAGCGTACCACTGCCGTTGCGGCCTACCGTAGCCGCTCCTCAGGTGCATAGCTTATACTGAAGGTAGGTAAAATCAAGGTGTTGAACACAATGTGTTAGTCAGAAGGCACTGTACATTATTCGGGGCGTGCCAGGCATGGACATGTGTACCAGTGTACTGCATGCTACTTTTCGCCTCCTCGAATAAACAACATTCTTAATGATTTGCGAGTGATCGTTGACTTATCCAACGCGATACGCCTTTTATTGGTTAATAAATGAATATGGTAACAAACGAAACAGAGTGCAAACTCGATATTCGACATTTCAGGTGGCAAACTTTGCACAGGAAAACAAGTTGCCGCATCACTCACCTGGAAGGTTATTGTACCGTTGTGGTCCTGGTCGAACGCCTGGAACAAGTAGTGCGCATACTGGCTAACATCTGCGAGAAAAAAATGACACGTGCCCGACGTGAATCTTTTTGCTTTCGTGTAGTGCTCATGGTAATTGGGTGCAGCGCGTAAAACATAAGCAACGTTGATCTCGATAACGCATACTACTAGTAGTGAGTAATTGTTTGTTTACTAAAATAAATGAAATAATAATCCAAGAGGAAGGGAACTACTGCTAACAGCACAGGAACTGTCAAGGCAGCTGGTACTTGAACGGCGGTCAGCAGTACGGAAGAGGGAAGTAAAAGGAGAGAGAGGGGATAGTCATGAGGATAGAGTAAGAGAAGGGAACTACTTACATAAATACAACAAAGCGACTAGGTACGAGTTTGCCCATAATTTACTTCTCAAGCAACTTCCTCAAGAGAGTTGGCGATATAAGCTCCGCCATGAACTGGACCTGTTGAGCGATAGTATACCATATACGCGTATATGCAGCTAATATTCGCATGCCGGTCCTTCGGCAAAAAAAGAGTCGCACATTAGCCTTAATATGTCAAGCATGGAAAGTGGTAAGTAGTGTGCTCTTACGTATCGGAAAGAGCGTCAAACAAAAGTGCGTGTACACGGCTCCATCTGTCCTACGGCTTTTCTGAACAACACCTCCTTATCCGACGAGTTTTTAAAATGTTTCCAACAGGTTCAAAGAACAACGTTCCGCGCTGCCATCATTCCCAACCGTCATCCTACGGAACGGTTGATCTCGAATTACACGTGTTCCCCACATAATTGTGCCCAGGCTGTTTCACCAGCGTAAGTTGCGTGTGAGAGTCGACGCAGGGAGTGTTCAGTGTTTTGTTTTAGGGAACGACTGCTATTGGATTATCCTCTTTCCTGTCCTGCCTTTCGCTGTTGACACCGGCTACAGTTCACCTAACAATACGTTTTTCTCTGGGCTAATTGGTTTACACTTATACATGTGACAAAAATGGCAGACCCAGGTAGCGTTTGACCTGTGTTTGCTCTATTTCGTCCCATCTAAGGTATGCGCTTGTTAACCCACTTATCTTATTTCGCCTCTGAGCTTGTTCGTTACTGCTCGCTGCCTCGTGAGACAATGTTCCTGTTTACGCTCGCACTTCTAACAAGGAACACATTACCTCCGTGTGGGAAGAACTGTGCGTAGATTTCCTTGAAGGTGTTCTCGTGTACCACACCAGTGGGACAGACCTGCACCGCCGAAGGAGCGAGACAGTCAGTGAAATGGCCAGCAAAATGCCACATTTCATTTCGTGGTATTGACATCAAAGGCCGAAAATCCCGTGAAGGGCATCGAATGAGGGCATCACAAAAGGGGCATCACATAAAGGACAACACATAAGGGCTGAGGTTTCAATTATTTAGAAACGATGAATCGTACAGCCCACAGGAAGCACTTCGAACACAAAGGACACGCCTATAAAGCTGAAGAGATAGCTCAACAATGTGAAATAGCTTCCAAAGCCGACAGCCCAATACGGGCCGAAAACACATTATTATTAAAAAATAAATTAAAAATTTTTAAAAATTATTACACGTAGTATGCGTAATTCGTGACATGCCTTTCTTTCTATTTCTGCTTTCTTTCTCAAAAAATACCTAGAAAACATCTTCAAGCCTTTGTGTTTTATGAATTTGTACTCAACCTTATACCTGCCTCATTTCATGATTTTTGTCGTGGCCCCATATTGCATCTCGCCTTCGCATTTCAACCGACGATGTTAATGGGTGCAAGGCGAGGAATAACTCCACTTTTTAAAGGCGTGAACTCCCGTAATGGCGTATAGTCACCAGGACAAGTTAGGATCTTCAACAATGACATAGATAGACGTTGGCTTTCACGTTGAAACACTGATTTCGGCTACATTATTCTACATGTTTTCCACAGCTTATGAAGACTGGACCATCCATTTATAATGCGTGCACATTGGCCAAATGGAAGTGTTGGGGGGGGGGGGGGGAGCATAGCTGTTTATACAAGCAAAATTAGAGACGCACGAAATACAAACAGTCTTACCCCCTTCAAGTCTTTTACTGAACCCCTAAGGGCCCCGCCGTGGTGGCATAGAGGCCTCGGCGTTGCGCTCCTAAGCCCAAGGTCGCGGGATCAAATCCCTGCCACGGCGGCCGCATTTCGATGGGGCAGAAATGCGAGAAACGCCCGTGTATGGTGCATTGGGTGCACGTTAAAGAACCCCAGGTAATCAAAATTATTCCGGAGTCCCCCACTACGGCAAGCCGCATAATCATACCATGGGTTTGGCACGTAAAACGTATGAATTTAAAATTTTAGGACCCGTAAGGTTTAATAAGTAAATAAATGTCCGATGAAATAAACAAGCTTTGTGTGCCGGCAAGCACCAATTAAGGGTCAGTAAGGGTCAGTGTGGCACGAACTTCTTGCCAGTGTTTGCTGATTCCGCTAATCCCGCCATAATGATGGTCACAGTGCTAGCTCAAATAACGCTAACGGAAATAGAGAACAGAAATCATCTTGTCGGACGCTTCTCCTCTTCATCGAGCACGTGGGGAATCGGAGCTTTGTCGAAAGCGCGCGCCACTTTGCAGTGGCGGAAACAGTGTTGGGCGCACACCTGCTTGAATCCCTGGTACATGAACTTGAGCTCCTGTCGCGAGAACTTGGTGGCCCTGCAGAGGTCCTCGATGCGCTCGGGCTGGCACCGCACCGCCGCCACCTCCACCTCCTCCACAGGGTCGTCGGCTGCGCCAAAAGAAAAGGAAGAAAGGAACATGAAAATTGAACAGGATTCACCTATTGCTGTACACATTTCCCACAAACACAGCACAGATTGCCCCAATTATCTTTCTGCACTGTATAGAAGAAAAGAGATCGAAAAAGGGAATGCGGGCCTGAGCAATTCACGCGTTTCAAGATAGATTCATTCATTCATTCATTCATTCATTCATTCATAAGATAAGGCCACCTGTCAGCGGATATTGCAAATGTGATGGGGATGCAAGGAATATAACTTCCAATTCAAGCACAATTATAGACACGCAAAATACAGGCAGGTCCAAAAATGGCGAATAGGTACGCACGAAAGATTATGTATAATGGCGACAGATGCTAAATAGGATACACTACAAGATGTCGTGTAAATAGCAGACACTGAATTAATAAAAGAAAAACTGCGAAAATACACTGCATACAACCTAGAGCGCCACCTGCGGCTTCAGGTCAGTATGAAGCGAAGCTCTCAGCGGAGCGCGCAGGTTCTCTCTAGCGTGCGCGGAGCAAAACAGTTTGCTGAACACATGGCCCCCGATATCCGGCGCCGCGCGCTTGGACAGCGAGCGCAACTGGTCTCGGAGGCCATGCTGATCACGTGCGTCGCTTTTCGCGACTACTTCCGCCTATTGAGTTCGACGCGTCGACGTAACATTCGCCGCCATTTCGAGGCACGGAAGATGCCATAATACCCGCACATGACAATTAAAAAAAAATCCAATTTCGGCCCCGCGAAAGTGGCTGTCCGGCGAAGCTGTTAAAAAGCACCATTACAACTGTTGAGGGTTTTAAAACCAACTCAGCGCTGGTACTAGCTCTCTAGCCTGGCCTACCGTTCGTATCGTGATGTATAATTCCTATGCGTAACAGCGGTTACCTATCGACCGTGTTTTCGCGAGTGATAACATTCGCTTACTGGCCTCGACAAAGCGTGCACCACCCATCAGACTGTGCCTTTTAGCGCGAAGAAATAGGCGGTTGGGAAATTCCTTTATTCTAGAACACATGGCTGAATTCAAAGTGTAATGGCCACTTCTTCGCTGCAACAAAGCTTCACAAAGAGGCAGGAACTATGGGACGAAAAGATAAAAGGAAATTAATGTCACTAAACAGTGGATGCTTCGTGGAGACAGCAGGCCTGGAAAAAGAAAGAGAATAGAGAATTAAAGCGCCACACAACCGCGAGTGAGGGAGGTCAGACGGTTGAGTTGGGGTCAGCTGGAAGAGGCGAGAAAAGGGATGAGCCGTTTTAGATGGGGTAAGCGAGAGCGCTTTAAAGTTTCGTAAGAGGATCCAATGTCACCGAGGTTACGACAGAAAGGAAGAAGATGCCGCCGGGCCTGACGATGATTTAATTGGCCAGATTGCGGAGTTCAATGTGCGAAGTTTGCCCCCTCCGAGTTATTTACATGTCTGTATTTTCATTAACCTTAGAAAGAAATGCATTTTCTTCTCGTGCTATCGTTTTTTTTTAAATTTTTTTCTGTTCAATTACCGATACACCGTAGCGCTGATACGAAATTAAAGAATCCTGGCGCCTGTGCTCATACGAGAATTTCGAAACACACATTATCACAAAGTGAGGACCCATTATGATATGTTGTTTGTAGTCAGTCGTTTATCAGGTCGAGTCTAAATATTCTGGTCACATCTCTGTTTTGAATTTGAAGTGGGACACACTAATTGTGTGACATATTGCAACTGTGACCTGCAGTTCAGTGTAACACATTCTGAAGTGTTATGACACATTGCTTGTGATGTATGATCTATTCAGTGTAGCGCTCCGGTACATTCAGACAGACTTCGTGTGGCAAAATGATAACGCGCGATGTAAATCAAAATATCTCAAAGAAAAAAAGAAATGTTCACCTTTTTAACCTTTTTATAGATTACTTCACTACCCTCCCTCCCCACCCTGTCTACCCACAGAAGTAATTTTTAGGGCATCAGAAAACAACAAAAGCTAACAAGGACACAGAGTATTTTTCAAAATGGAATTACTCGTATACCGAATTACCGATACAGTTGTCACGAATACTGATAGATAGATACATAGATAGATAGATAGATAGATAGATAGATACATACATACATACATACATACATACATACATACATACATACATGTATGTATGTACGTACGTACGTACGTACGTACGTACATACATACATACATACATACATACATACATACATACATACATACATACATACATACATACATACATACATACATACATACATACATGCATACATAGTATAATTTCATCGCACTTGCCGAAGCGGGCAAGTGCGCGGTAGATATGGAAACGTCCCACGGCTAATTTTTCTATTTAGACGTTTACAAGGAAACCTAATCGCCCCCCCCCCCCAAAAAAAAAAAAAAAGATAGCTGTGGTTCAGGCTACCAGGAGACTGTAGGTACAGGTCAAGCAGACGCAAACCACGTTTTAAACCCACCCCAAGAGGCAAAGAACGACTGATGTATTGAAGTGAGGCTCCTACGACATCAGAGCGCTGTGTAGAGTTACCTCGGCGGTGCCTGGTTCCTACCTACGCCAACACTGGGCACAAACTCGGTTTCATAGCCTGTATATGCCATCGGTGCTGAACAACAATTATTTGAAAATAAAAATCTAGTAAAAACAAAAGAAGCCGCGAGACCGGCAGTGCCCATTTTAAGTCAAGCCTCTTTGGTTTTTGTCTAATTTCCACGCTTTTTTCTTTGCCGATGCGCAGGCGGGCAATTCAAGTATAAAGAAATATAAACTAAAAAGACAGAAACGATGTTTGGAATAGAAAGCGCGGGAGAAAAGCGTCTGGGCTGCTACACTGCTCGAATATTACGAAGTGCCGAATCATGGCAAAACACCGAGAAGACACGTGCCAAACTAAACCTTTCTTTCTTTCTTAATTTCAATCTTTTTTTTTGTCAAAGCAGCGATAGCAGAAAAATACAACCGATTCAAAACTTACTACCATCGATGCATTGCAACAGGAGTGTCCCCAATAATAACTGCTTGATAAGCCGAATACGAAAGTCGATAGGTTTAGTATAAGTTTCGGTCTTCGGTATGAAGGGAAGTGAGGCAGGCGAAATATATATATATATATATATATATATATATATATATATTTCATCTTCTGCGATGCTGAGGCTGCAAATTATTCTTGGTGGGAGATATTCAATCGTTCGTCTCGTCTTCTGGAATGTGACCTGAATTTTCGCCGTGTATGCGAACTTCTTAATTAGGCGCTTGGAACGCCATAAAAGCGGCACATTCGATTAGGATCATATTGCTAGCCGAGGGACTGGGCGCTACTTGAGAGCCGACTCAGCAGACATAACGAGATATCTCGAGACGACCATCAGGCAATTAATTGACTGCCATCGCATGTTCTAGCGGTAAGTCGGAGCAGCGCCCATACATAAAGAAAGACACTATACGTACCGGTCAAGCCGACTGTCTTCCGTCTTCTTACGTTTAGTTATGCGCTGTCTATAGGCATCGATTATAAATTAGGAGCCCCAGCCTTTCTCTCCTACTTCAAATACCTTATTTTGTTAAACGTTGCGCAGGGCTCCACGCACTATATTCAAATTGTGCAGTAGACTTCCGCTAGTTTGACTCCGCTTATTTCGATTTTTCAGCCAAATCGATTCCTGCCGAAGGTCCCGGCCGTCACCCTTGAAATTCTATGCACCCAAACTTTCGTTATTTCGGTTCTAAAGTTGGCTTTCGCCGGATAATTCGAACTTATCCAGTCAGCACGCACGCGCCTGACTCCTATGGTGACCCCAATAGCAACCCGTTTAGTGGCAGTGTCTGTCTCGGCGGAGATTATAGGACAGTGTATGCGTTGAATACATATAATATCAAGCCCCAAACGCCTATTTTCGACGAGCTCTAGGTAGATTTTCAAGCATTAATCGTTGCTCACAATGCCTATTATGGTATCTACATGATTCTAACACGCACATTTTCTTTTTCTTTTTCAAGACAATTGGGCCGAAAACTGCTTGCGCGGTGCTATCGTTCACAATACCAAAACAGCCTTCACAATGTTGCTACGCTTTACCGCATAACATAAAGCACAGTGGCAAAGCTTGCCGTAAACAGTTATGTGGCGAAGCTGACTTTAGAAAACCGGCCACAATCACGCAGCAGATGTTCAGCTCTTGCCAATTTTCCTTGCTAAGAAATCGGATGCGCGTTAGATTTCTATTTTGTTTAGGATCATTTTCACGTTAGTTTTCTACTTCGGGCACCCAAAAAGTCACGGTGCGATTTATTTAGGGGCATGTTAGAACCGGGAAAATACGACCAATTGAATCTGCTGTGTGCTTTGGTATTTTTTTGGACATCGTGTATAATTCAACCCGCCGGAGAATTCCATCAGTTTTCTCGCTCTCACCATGGTTTAAATAATAGAAGTCAACTGTGTTTATTTTTATCAGACTTATAGCAGCATCTTCGCCCATTTTTTTTTTTTTTTGAAACCTTATCCCCTAAATGAAGGCAGGAGAGGCTGGCTCTTCTCAACCGGTTTTAGGGACTCTATCGGTAAAAATATCGCTTAGTGAGTTAGATATGGCACGGGTTGTTTTTAATTGTTGATTGGTAATTTATGACGAAAAAGCCCAACGACCGCGTACAGGTTAGGGACTGGTTGAACTCCGCCCCTTATTTAGGAGTGCATTTTCTGACGACCACTTTCGGGGATACTTCAGCTTAGATTTAGCGCGACCATAGCACCGGACACATCGGCGCCTGCGAGATTCTTGACACTGCGCCAAACACGCTGTCTAAACGCAGCACTAGGAACACTGTCGCCTGTGAACGCCGACACATGCGGTGGCCCTCACGCGGCAAGTCTCGCGAAATTGAATGTATCCCCGAGAGGGATCGTCCGAAAATACGGACCTTAGAGTCTTCACATTCAAGGAACCAGGGCCCACGACGCAAAGCGCCCGCTGACCGGGTTATCACGATAAACTTGCACTACCCTTATCGAAAGAGGAAAACGTTCCGTGTACAAACATAGGCGCCGTGCATCCGCCAGGCGGCTCCACCATCGCTTCGCGAACAGCGCCACCCATGGCTACCTTGTCGTCCGCTTCGGAAAGGCTACGCTAAGAAGGTAGCAATCCAATGTGACCGGCGAGCACTGCTTCGCTGTCCATAACGGCCGGTTTTATGACTGAGGATGGCACTGAGCTTTTATTTTACGACGCGGAAATATAACAATAGGCGAATACTTCTGCGAAGCAGGTCATGTCCTCGACGTGAACGAGATGTCGATGCCTGGCGTCGAGGTTTCGGGTCACTTCATTCCTGAAGCAAGGATAAACGCACAGTCTAAGCCAGTGAGGCTATCGTAAGGACATCCGTGCAAACACTTCTGGGAGCAGCTTTCTTCTTTTTGAGCAACCGTTCTGTACTTTCCATTCTGCATTATAAATTGGCAAACTTACCAAGCGACAGATACAGGCCTCATGCTACCATTACTACCGCTTATAGGATCCACTTACAAACTTGTAGACTTCCAGATATATGCATTAGTTGTAAACAGCAAGCGAACCTTCACTGAATTTCACATTGCCGACGAATGACTTGCTGCACATTTTTGATTTCTTTGGGCGCAGCCGGCACTTTCCCGTTCTTAAGAGCGAAAAAAGAAAAAAAAACATATCCTAAAGAGTCGAATGAATGATGAATCAATCCGTAATTAAACAATGCAGGTAATTGCTTCGATCAGCTATGTCGATTTCATTAAAAAGTACCGCAACTATAAACGCGCTGAAGTTTGGCAGTTTCCTCAAAGAAATCTAGATACTGGCTCAGAAATATCACATTTTCATAATGTAAAGACCAAAACCAGGCTTATTTTTTCCCCGCGAAGCAGCTATGGTGCAATATCCATGGCGCTTCGTCTGCCAATTCCCCGTTGGAAAGCCATAAAACTCGGTCCCCGACGCGTTGCCATGCGTACTGTTGCATCCCACAATACAGCAGTTGTGACTAACCCCCGTACCCAGAAATGCACCTCAAATTGAAACCCATGCTTGGCTCGATCTAGATGACGCCTAGCGTCAACCCGCCAAAGAAAACGCAATTAGCTTCTCGGGCACGTTCACGCCAGGCGTCATCTATACATCAAGACAAGCATATGGGCTTCAAGTTAAGGTGCATTTCTGAAAAGGGGGGTTAGACTAGCTCGCACCCCATGCCTGTCCATTAATGTAAACAGAACCTTTTAAAAACGCTGCGCGCGGAGGGGCAGCGCCACGCAAACGGACCGATGTTTCTTTGGTCTTGCGTATACGGTAAGATAAAAGCATGTCTGCTTGGTCTGCTTGCTCCCAGCCGCACTATTGCGTGTTCTTTCGGTCCACTTGCGTGACGTCACCCCCCCAGAACGCATAGTCATTGCTGACACTAGCGGTGTTGATGAAAGTTGTGCGAGCGTGACGCAAGCTGTACGACACGTAAGCATGATAAGAGGCTGCCCCTCTCCATGGACTTTCTGATAGCAGCGACCATTCCATGATAAACAATGTGCGCCGTCCAAGGCTTTAGAAGGACACCTCGAAACAAAAAAAAAGGCTATCTCCTGCAAGGGCGTTATCGACACTTTAAGAGATGCGAACAGTGTCTCTTGCGATATCTCTTACTGGCAATATCGGTGTGTGTCGGCAGCACTACATAACTAAGCGCCAAGTCTGATTATCGCTGTCACAGCCCGCTTATCGCCGAAACGTATAGGGCGAATGAATTGCGCGACTTCCGCTTCGAAACGACCGGGGAAAGTTCCCATTAGGCGCAGCAATCCAAACCGGCAATCTCCTCACCGACCAAGCGCCGCTGCCGGCCGGGCAATGCAAATAGTTGCCCGAGCAGGCGATACTGATAAAACCGGCGACCGTCACACCGATATAGGCTGGGCTACGCTCTCGCTACAAACAAATCGATATATCATTTCCAACGCCCTCTCAAAAGCCGCGCGCGCCAGCGCTAAGTGCTCGCATCAGAACGTCGCGCCGTGTGACGCAAGGTGTGTGCGCGTCGGGTGATCCTTTACGCCCTGAATATGCCGCGCTGCTATATACGAGATTAGCAGTACTGCGCTAACCTCCCCCTCACCCCCTCCATTCCTTTCGCCCACTGCCTGCTTTCGATTCAGAGACCTTCTTATTGGAACGACCACTTTTGACGCGACAGACTCCGGGAGAGTGTCGCGAGGTGAAGGCGGGAAATAAAGGAGTTGATGGAAAGGAAGCAAGCGGGAGGTGAAGGGAGGAGGGGGAGTTCCATCCGTGCGCCAGGAACGCAATTAGGAATCGCGGAATAGCGCGCGCGTAGCTCGCGCTTGCATTAATTAGGGCTGATAGGCACGCGCGAGAGTGCCCGTGCAGGCCGACGCGTTTCAGGCGTAAGTGCGGTCGCGCGCCTAAGAGACGCGAGACGTGAAAATAAGCCCGATGAAAAAAGAAATTACAGCAAGTAAGGTAGACGCGGACAGACAGACATCTTTACACTTCGCCTCTTGATTGCGTGCGAGTGCTCGTGCCGAATTAGGCGGAGCAGAGCAAGTGGATCAGGACGACAGTTGCCGAGACTGTAAGACTCGGCGACATTGTGCTGTTTGCATAATCGCTATTTCTGCCACTCCATCATCCCACCTCACCTCCCCCCCCCCTTTCAGCTCTCCTAGTCCGTCATACTTCGCTCTCTCTTTCTCTCTCTCTCTTTTTAATCTATATTAATAAAATTGCGGAATTTGTCGTGCTCTTGAGAGACTTATGGAATAGTCCGCCGGCACTCAACGCTCAGATAATTTATGAAGGTGTCATGCATGCTTACAAATGCGAAGGAACCTGACTGCAACGGCTTTTCACCTCATGTTCCCTCTCTTGGGGTTTTATCTAAAGCGACGAGTAAGGTATCATTCATTCATTCATTCATATTAGAGGACTTTTGTGATAAAAGTCCAATAGCCGCAATCGGTTAACCAGCTTTCCTGTTCCAAAACGTTACGTTATAGACGCAAATGCCAAGGGGGCTCCGGCATTGCAGAGAAGAGTATGGTACAGGTAACAGGCAAAACCATTTCGGCACTCCAGCTCACAGAGTGCAGCGTTGTAATGTTTTCCCTTACTCGTGAAGCCGTTCCGTTACAAGCTATGGTCGTTACCACCGTAGTCTCGAGCGCTGGCGCGTTTGCGGACAGCTGTCGCGAATTCTTCGGGCGCGATGGACGGAAAGAATGCGCGGAGCGTGATAGGAGGGAGTGGGTGTGGAGAGGGGGGTTGGAGAGAACGAACAGTTAACTCCCTTAATTAAAGCAGCACCTGCCTCACCTGCAAGATGGCGGACGTGCCAAGAGAAGGAGCATGCAACGATCGCGAAGGAGAAGGGAGGCGAAGTTTCGGTTGAATATTTGCGAACGCGAATTCCACACGGTTTCCAGATGAGGCAAGAGAGGTCTCTAGCCTTTTCTGGCGCCATTTCTGGGAACAGCGTTGTGCCAGAGCAACTAGCTGCTGTAGCGACAAAACGTAATAGCCGAGCTTCACCACGCGCCGCTGCAAATTTTAGGTTGTGCTTCAGTACTCGTGGCAGGCGGCAAAGCATACGGCTAAGAGGACAGCGGCCATAGTAATTAAGTCTCGTTCCTAGGCTGACAAAGACGTTAAAGACGACAGCTTCGCGAAGCTAGCATCGAAGTCAGAAACGATGCAGGCGACGTTGCTCAGCCGCAAGCCGGGAAACTCGACGGGACGGTCGTCTGCGCACACGAAAACGTAGCCACACTTTTCCTGTGCGCCTAATTTAAGTCACGTATTGTCTTAAGCGAAGCTTTATTGGCTCACTTGTGTCGAGGTCGGTGTACGCAGAAAACCATCATCATCAGCATTGGCTCGAGCGTCGTCGTCATCTTCCGCAGCTGGCTGCGTTGCCGCTAATCATTCCAGCGTAGAATTTCACTTCTCTTCTGTCATCATAATGGGGAGGCCGTGTTTAGGGGGGTATGATCCATTGCTTAAGGGGGGTATGAGCCATTCATTGTCGTACGTAACGGACAGATTTAATTTTGTAGCAATTTGATGTCAAAGAATCGCAAGCGGCAATGGCGGGCGAATGTTGCTATTCACGCCGCCGAGCAAACTCGAGACATCGAATGCAAGCGACAACCGCGACGAGCAGAGAATCGTACAACGCAACGGAAGGAAAAGTTGCACGAAAGGGAAGGAAAAGTAGCAGGAAAGGGAAGGAAACGTAGTAGGTCAGGTACACACACGACAAGCTTCGCTTACCCCCATTTTCTCGACAAAGGAAGGGCTGGTGATTTTTTTTTCATAGGTTCGCACGCGCAAATAGTTAAAATACCGAAATAATATGTGCTTTTGTTGACCTTTTCTTGTCATCGCGAGGTGGCGGGACGTAGCAGAGGTGCCTCCCTTCGTCTTTCAGATGGTCCGAAACGCTCGCGTTCCATACTCGGGCTCGAAGCTGTTTTGGTTGCCTCCTTAGTTGTGTACGTAGGGTGTATTCAATGCTGGCTAGAATTGGAACTCATGCACCCTTAGTTATACACTGTAAATTCGAAAACTGCCATCTATGGATAGTTTGAGCGAAAGAAATTGAAGGACACTTTGTAAATTCCGAAGTATGTTCGGCGAAAGCCTGTGGCCATTCGACTGACTATGCCATGTCTTTTTTTGTGCATGACTACTCCCAGTGGAATGGATTGCTGAGAGAGTGTAAGAGGGAGAGGACACAGCTGTGGCGGCGCAACTGTTGCTATGCGCCGCTGTGCCATGACGTGATTGCTGAGGGAGTGTGAGGGGGAGAGGCCACAGCTGGCACCGTTCCAGAGCACGGACGGACGGACGGTCGGACGCCGCGAGTGTGAGCCATTAAAGGCTTTCGCCTTAATAAGTTTTGAAATCGTTCTCTATCGGAGCAGGCACTAACTCTGGGTCGAATAGCGTCCGCAAGCTCCTTTCCCTCCTTCTCCTAAAACCCGAGCTGAGGCAACGACGCCGAGGGACCACGTGCAACGCCTTCCTTTCTTTTTCTCTTCCTTTTTTTCTCTTCCTTTCTTTTGCTGCGTGAAGCATTTCCGGTGGCGGAGTTGCCCGTTACACATTGGAAGATTTACCGAAGTGACGTGTCATGGTGGGTGACGTTGCTAGGACTGCGATTTACGTCACGGCGCTGCCTCGAGAGGGAGGACGCGCGGCGTTTGGTTTGAAACGACAACTGTTTTCACGGGGGCGCGCAACACTAATACTTTGCAGACTCTATCCTCAACGCGTGACGCTTGCGCTGCGCTTGTATGTTTAAAATGGCCAAACCTTGTGAGGGGCCCTTAGAGATGCTATGGCGTCACGCTGCTGAGCACGAATTCGTGGGTTCAATTCCCCACCTCGACGGCCTCATTACGGTGGGGTACCGTGCTCGTGTACCGTGCTTCGTTTGCACATTAATGAGGTACTGACACGGCTTTCCCCCCTTTTAGTTGTCTTGCATTAAAGTTTTAACGAAGGTCATTGACCTCGAAATCGTATAAAAAAAAGAATACTGGAAAGCCTCAGATCGCTCTATATTTACTATCGTAGATTTTCTACGAATTAGTTTCGGTTTCGTCTTCCAGGAGGCTTGTGCGTCGTGACGTCATGACGCGGAAGGCGGTCACGTGGGAGGATAACATCGGGACGTCCTTGCACTCGATCAGGATCGCTCGATCTTCTGCACTGCTTCTATTCTTTGCTCAGCTCGATGTAGTAGCATAACGTTGCTTTTGGTGCTGATTATTTTATGTAGCTTTGCTTCTTTTATTCACCCATTATGCCCTCCCAGCTTGGACATCGAGTCCACAGTAGGTGCTTAAACAAGTAAGATGAATAAATAAATTAGGTGATGTTCACTTTGTTACGTGTGATGCGAGGTAACTTCTTTCATGAAGGTAGATGAACTAATAATACTCATTATTGTAAGAAAGATAGTTACAGTCTTTAGCCGTTCGAGAGAGATAAAAAAGACGATGCATATTATAAGTGAAAGTACAAGCATGAGAACGAAGTTCGTTTAATGGATAACTTGGGTGAGAGGATATACCTATAGAACTGTGGCAAAATGTATGGTGCGCGATCGAGTACACTGCGATAAAAATTTGTAGCAAGAATATTGATAAGCCATAGCATTGATAAGCTTGCGCTTGTGACAATGGCACGCTGCAGTTCATTCAACTCTGTCAGCCATTCCGAAATCGTCCGGACTTCTCGGCGTGCTGGGATTTTCTGTCACTCTAACGTATGACTGTGCCATACTATCCCACTTGGGTGTTATTCCTTTGCCTCCCCCCCCCCCCCCCCTTCTTCTATTTCCCCGCCTCTCTTCTTTGTAAGGTGCACTACTGCTAGTAGGAGAAACGCACCTTTCTTTTTTGTCAAATCTCTCTTGCTTTCTCTCTCTCCCTCTCTTTCTCTTTATTTATTTATAGCAAAGAAAATTGGGACAAGCTAGGCCAAATATTATTCTACGATGCAGCATACAGGTGTGCTTTCTTGAGTCGTCCCAACTTCTCTTCTTTCGTGATTACCTAGCGCTTCGAGAAAACGGAGCACCAGCGTACTTCGTGCATATATATATATATATATATATATATATATATATATATATATATATATATATATATATATATATACACCCTCGTATCCACAAGACCGGGATTGTGCGACAAATTGTGTTTGCTCTGCGACACTGTGCACCGTGATGTTGTAGGTCAGGCGTACGTGACGCTAACGTTGTATGTCGCGACGTGATGTTTTGGTACCCTAAACTGCAAAAACCAAACGTCAGTTCAACGGTCATGTTTTTTTGCCATTTTTGACAACCCATCTGCGTCATTCCGACAAGATATTTTATACAGCCGTGAACAAGGAGAGAAGGAGAGAGTCTCGAACACCATAAAAAATGAAATAATAAAAAAAAAGAATTTGCTCGTGATAATAACCCGATTCGATTGGCTGCCGCGTGCAGTGCGTCCGTGGTGTACGCCCTACAGTATGGCGACCCGCTATTGGTCAAATGCTTGGAAATAGAGCTGCCAAGCTATTTGGCATCCTTTATATCGTACAATATTTACACCGTATGTGACAGCGCTGTCTGGTATAGTTCATACGTACTTACTGTAGTTACGTTGCTTTCCTTGATTTATAATTTCGTGTCCCTTTTATCCTTCGCCAGTGTAAGGTATGGCCGAGCGGAGATGTCATCCGCTTATAACCTCCCCTGTCTTTCATTTACATTCATTTATCTCTCTCTCGTTTCTATACAAGACTGCTTGCTTATTTCCTGCCTCAGCATCGCCTCTGCTGCACCGAACTATCGGTTGCAGCGACTCGGTCATTTCTCTTTCAATTCGGCCCGGCTATCGACCAAAGGGTCGGGCGATTGCAGTCACTGCAGGTGGAGAGCGGAGTGCGCAGGGCTAACGAGAGTGCGTATGCGCGAATAATGAATAAACCATGGGAGGTGGAAACGACGACACCTCAATTACAGCTACAGCGCGCGAGTTATTAATTACGGGGCTAGCGGGGGCAGAGAGAGGAGACGTTTGCCCGTCGCGCGGAGCGCGCGATTCTGTGTAAGAGCGCTATAGCGCGAGATCGCGCACACAATGCTCTCGCTCGTATGCAGGGATTTACGCAACCGTCCACCTTCTTCGAAAAAAAAAAGAAACGGATGCAAGAAGGAAATGAACAAAACAAAAGAAACGGTTACAAATATGTGTTCTCTTCGTGCGAGGGAGGGTGACAATTTTCTCGCAACGAGCTGACAAGTTTTCGCGAGCTCTTTCTTGGAATGGAAAGTAAGTCGGCGGTGGATAGGTCAGGAAGAGATGGGTGGGAGGCAGGAGGAAGGTGATGCAGGCGATTGCGTGGTCCAGCTCGAGGAGCCTCAGCCGGCACGGCACCAATGCAATGAGCGGAGTTGGGGAATTATCGTCGAGGTGCAACTGTACGCTCGCGTCTCTGGTGTGAACGATTCGTGATTTGGATGCCGCCTATGTGCCTTATTACGCTGCAACCATCACGTGTAAAGGAGGCATAGAAGCGGGCAATCTAAACGTTCGCTTCGCAGTGAGGTCATCGGGATATTTGACTTTCGCGGTCTCGAAATGACGCGCAGTATACTTGGACGTGCTCTTTCCTTACGAGGAAGATGCCCCACCCTAATACAAATAACTGTTGATTTCTCTCTCTCTTTAGCATCCCAAGGCAATGCAGGCCTACAAGAAATGTTTGTCACTAAAAGTGTTTCTCCACTCGTTATTTCCACTAAGAGAGTGGGGTATAGCTCTAACCTAATGTTAGCCATTCAAGTTTACGTTTTCCGTAAAGAAACGTTTTGCTTAAGAAACAATGTGTGACGTCACGTACCATGATCACATGATAATTGGAAGCGACATTGATTGCGAGATGCTCATGTATGCATTCACATCACGCCACCTCACGCCATGCGCTACCATTGGTCCACCTGCCGCACCATACGATGCAACGTGTCCAGACATGTACTGTGCGCATGATGGGAAAGGGTATTAGCTGAGAGGAGGAAGCGCCGTTACGGTATATAAACGCCGCGGCACGCGGCTTTGTGGGTCTGCCACATGTATGTCAAGGGTAGAGAGATAGAGAGAAAGAATGCATAGAAAGGCAGGGAGGTTAACCAGATGTAGTTCCGGTTGGCTACCCTGCACGGCAGGAAGGGGTAGGGGGTAACACGTTGTAGTACTTAGTAAGTCTTTAATGGCAATAACTTAGAGAAGCCGTAATGATTTCGCATTCAAATCACGTAGGGATGTACCTAGGTGACTGTCAATTTCTTTGTTGTTGTTGCTGTTATCGTGCTCCTGTAGTAATCGTTGTTGTCATTGTCCTGGTCCCTTTGTTGTCATTGCTGTTGTTATCGCCGTAGTCGTCGTCATAGCTTCTGTAGTTGTTGTTGGTGTCCTCGCCACCCTGAGTGTCTGTGGCGCATATATCCACAGCATGGTATTGGCCATGAATGTGGCGCGTTGAATCAGCATCAATTTTTTTCCTTTCTAATCCATTCCTTTCCCTCCTAGTCCTCTTTCTCATTCTCACGTCACCACCCTCGACTCCTGTGCCTTTTCGCGTCCCGCCGATGCTTCGTAATTCCTTAAATTTCTATTCGGAACTCCCGCTGAGCGAGCGAGATACACGTATACGTACGTCCTTATCTCGTCTGCAAGCCGTCTGGCCTAACGAGCCATTCGTTATTTCTCAATACAACGGTCCCCTGCGCCGAGCGTCGATTTTGCGCAGAGTGCTTCTTTGTTTCCAGCGCGGTGCGGCCACAGACGGCGCAGGCTTCGGCCGCGGTTAGAAACCGCCGACAATGAGTTCTATATAAATACCGCCGCTGCCGCCGCCACGTCGTCTGTGTTCTGGAAAGCGCCGATAAGGGACAGCCCCCTGCTCGGCGGATGGGCGAATCGCCGTCCAGTTGCGGCTTAAGGAAGACTCGCCGAAAGCGCTGCATAATTATTCGTCTGTTTCTTGCCATACTCTATTAAGGCTTAGCTCGGCGTATACGCTATAAAGCGCGTCTATCGGCGCGAGAAATATAGGATTCTGACGGCTGTTGGCGCGCGTGTGAATGCCTTAATGTCGCATATTGGCGCGTGCCTTACTGATTATTCAAGGCTGGTTTGTGAACACGTGAAGGGGGGGGGGGGTGAGGACTAAATATGTCGAAATTGCTTATGCAAGGAGACAGTGACTGTGGCTTAGGAACGACTTTCCGATTCGGAGGGTTCAAGGGCGAGGCGATGCAATGAATTGAAGACTGTGAGTGAAAATGGGAATTTCCAGCGTCGACGTTTCAAACCCGTCGATACCGGCGCAACCCGTTACGTTATTTCGAGGTTGTGTTTCGCGCCCAACGTTTGTTAATCTTTCGGAGAAAATCTGGTCCTCCTTGAAGAAAAAAATGATAACACACGCGACTGAAATCTTATGAATTTTGTTTTATACTCGCGCGATTTTGACTAAGTAGAGCCATCCCAAACACGGACGGGCCTAAAGTTGTTTAACGGCTCATATTAGCGTATTTCAGACAGTTGATTATTCATCAGTTAGTTAAAACGCTTTTAGTGATGCCAACCGCAGGGATTAAAGACTTGCCGAAGAAATAGAAAGACAATCAGGACATCGCAATCTCCACTATACCGCCTCAAATAAACTAAATTCGTTTCAGATTCATTTTATATCGGCGTAGTCATGCACTTGTAGCACAAAATGCTGGGGTTGCTAAAAGCACTAAAAGCCACAGAAGGTTTGACGTGGTCTGTGACCTGATCGTTGCACTTTGACAGAGGAAAAACGAAATGGTCGTATGCGACAAACATACAATGACACTATACGTGACAAATATAATACTAGCTGTCTAGAAACTAATATTAAAGGTTAATAATTTTCTTTGCAAAATCGAAATGGGAAGAGAAAAAAAAAGCGCTAATGACGCAGCATAAAACAATGCTGCCAATTTAGGACAGTAGGCAATGTAACTGGGATAGTTTTTCGGCCATAGTTAGTACCGAGTACGTAGAAAACGCAAGAACTGCGTTCACGCGTGTCATAGATTCGCTCGTTCTGTCAAATGAGCAAGTTTCTTAAAGTAGTGGCTGTATAGTCTTAATGCTTGTTTGTAGCGCGTCATGAGAAACGGATCATACAGGTCCACAACAGGTATTACATCTAGGTTTTTTTGTAAGTACGCTTGGTACATGCATTTAACGGGGAAGTGACGATAAAAATGCAACCCTTTCGTGCAATCAGTTTTGTGCAAAATTCAGGGGTTTCCCTGAACGTTGGAAACCATTGTGGATTCCCCAGACTAGGTTGCAATAGCCGAATTTTGAGAGCTAAATCGAAATTTGTAAGAGTTTTACAATCCTAGGCAAAAAAAAAAACAAAACAAAAAAACGTGAGCGCGATGGCATACTGATCGTGCGAGAAGGCCCGGAACACACAAACGAACAAAGTAACAAACCAAATGTCTTCTCTTCCGTGAAGCAGGTGGTTCACTAAAGTTTGGCACTGTGTCCTTTGAAGTTATGGTTTGCTTCAATGGTCTTCGTGCGTTTGTAATGTTTGACCACTCGGTTGGGCAACGAGTAGTTGTCTGTCAATATTTCGACCCACCTCGTGGGAGTGAGCGAATGTTTTCGAGGCCACATCAACAACGACTTATATAAACCTTTTTCGTGCGCTTAGCATTCTTTGGGAACGAGATGACGGGATGACGCCTTCCTGCGGTCCCTTAGTTAACGCTGTTTCCTTTTGGAATGCTGCTCAACCGACTATGCTCCGCTTCATACTTAGCAGGCAACGTTCCCAAGGCTACAGAAAGGCTTCTCTCTGGCTCACATGTACTCCCGAAGAAAAAAAGTGGTGCGTAAAGTATGAAAGAAAATGATTGGTTTGCGTCATGTAATTTGTTGTAAAACTCAGCCTCATACATTCGTGTAACGAAATATGACGCATTTTATTACACGGAAGGCGTCGGAGATCCGTACCTATTTAACACCAAACAAGCGGAGTGACATGTTTCTACGACCAGGGACCGCAGCGCACCAGTTACGCTCGCGAAACAAAACATAGTGCGTCGCATACCGGAAGCACACAAGGGCACAAATAACACGTGATTTACGTAACACTGCGTTGATAAGTTTTACATGTAGCATGACAATTAGTTATTCTGCATAAAGCGCCGCACATACAAAAAAAAAAAGAAAACGCACTGCCAAACGTGCGGAATGAGACATCTATGACCGAACTACTTGCGCATAGCTTCCGCAGCATTACCTGCTATGCATGACACGGATTAGAGGCCAACTTCGCGCTCTTGTCGAAGTGATCAATTTCTTCTAAGTTTATTTCATCTGGGACAGTGTGTGGGCTTTGGGGGGGGGGGGGGGGTGAAGACAACCTAAACGGGAAACCAAGTCCTATAGTTTCGCACATCATGGTAAGCGATGCCATTAACTTGAGGGAACAAACTCTGCTAGGACTTGTTCTTTCGTCGTGAACTAAACTTCAGTAGTCTGTCCACGCGCTCTACTTTTTTAGGCAATTACTTCGCAGAGAGTTCCGTCTCAATCCACTGTCGTCTTTCCTCTGTCCGCTTCGTCGCTTCTTTCCCTTTGCGAGCTTGTCGCAAACGAACTGGCAAAGTGAAGTTCGGACTGCGCACTAATTTCCTGTCCGTACGCACTTGGCCTTTGTGGATGCCCACCAATCAGATCCTGTTCGTCTTTTTTCTTTCCACTTTATTCTCTATTTAGTTCAACTCGGGAAACAAAGGACGTGTCACACTGTTCACACGGAGTGCGGGTTGTGTGACACGTCCTTTGTGTCACAACTCTCAGTCATGCTGTGCCTAACGTAATGAAGCTTGCTGGCAGTGGAGACAGAACAAAGGAGATATGTTCATCGTACTGATACTGTTGCTTCTGCTGGCGCTGCTGCTGATTATAATGACGAGCCTTCAAAACATGGCCAGCTACCTCAATGGGGCATGGGACAAGAATCGGGAGCTTGTACGCGCAGATAATGAGCACAGGAAAATGAACTTGAAGATACAAGACTGCGTGTAAAACAGTATGGTGTGTAGTTGAGAAGTGAGACGAGGCGAATTGACGATTGTATATAAAAGAAATAAAAAAAAGGTTATTGTAACAATTTAGAATTGAAGTAATTTAGAAAAAAAATTATAGTAGGAATAGCAAGGAGAACGAAGAAACATTTTATTTGTAGAAATTCAGTGAGGTCGACCTGAGCTTAAGCGCCCTAATCTGTTACTGTAGTGAGAACTAGCATGGTAAAGGTTTTGTTGTTAGAATGAAATCTGAAACAACGTAAAACATCTCTCTGTGGCTCAAACCCAGTGCCGAGGTTTCAAGAGAAACTAATGCTCCTGCACAAATTCCCGCCAAGTCTTAACCAAACGGCGTTCCAGGAAGTCGTTTTCTTTGTAGATAGCCCATTTTCCTTTTTTTTTTATTCTTCTCCTTTTATTGGCCAGTTTTATATTTCACAGAGTAGCACTGCAGTGTGCTCTGACCCTGCCCCACTTGTGATCCGTTCTGGTCAACAAGGTCTGCCTCGATAGACTTTGGAAACGGGATAAGTTTGTTTGCGCCCATGGTCAAATCGCGACTGGGATACGCTTGGTTGCTTTCTCTCCAACTACAACGCACACCCACGGTAGGGGAACCAGCCAGGAGTAATCATCATCATCGTCATTCTTTTTTTTTTTTGTCCCGTTTCTTTCATTCGCCGTGTGACTTATCAGGCTAACGTGTATTTGTTCACGCCGGCCTATCATGCTCCTCTCACCTTGAATCGGGCAGTTATACACCATCAACTAGAACCAGCCATTTACGCCAAAGAAACGCTCGATGACTAGCAGCATGAACATCAAAATCTCCGGGGCTGCCCGACTCTCGCCAAGCACCGGAGAAGGGCGATAGCCAGCCTCCCTCCTACGCCGAGGCCTAAGGATTTGGACACCTGGCGCCTTCCCACATGGTTCCCCCCGAGAAAAGGCCGACTCATATTCCAGTCATATCTTCTATTTCTACAAGGCTCAAAAATGGTCCACAATATCTCAACTAACCCCTTCCTTTATCCCTGTCACGCCCTGATGGATGTGCTTCCTCGAGGTCGGAAATCTATTATTATTATTATTATTATTATTATTATTATTATTATTATTATTATTATTATTATTATTATTATTATTATTATTATTTTAATAAACGTTTTCACAACAACAAGCAGGCATGCCTGGAGTAAGTTCAAGTTTGTCGGCCTTGTGGTTACTTAAGATTTGTCGATGTCGCCTATATCGACTGTGGCTCCTACCCGCGATGGCGGATTGGCCAAGAAATGGGTGGATTATTCCAATTTAATGTGAAGCGTAAATTTCCGAATATCTATGAAATCAGGAAAGTCAGATTTGAATGAATAATAATTATTTCAAAAGTACACAAGAAAGAATTTAGCAGGGCATTCGGTTGGATTCTGTAAGAAATGTATGGACAGCGTAGCAAGCATCCCCGTGGCGGAATCCCAAAGAGGATGCCCCAAACGAAAAAAAATAGCAGATTCTGTTAAGGCCAGGCCAAGACTACGAAAAGGTATTTCCAATAATCTTTTTGGACTTTATCGACCGTTTTTTTTTTCTTTAGTTCGCATCCCTTTTGGTTACTACACACCCATAAAATCCAAAATCAAGAAGGGGGCCGACAGATGGAGTAGCACACTGTGGTATGGAAGTTACATAAACGGGAATAAGGTGCCTCAGAACGGCTGGTCCACCTATCGAAACATTGGCCAGCATTTCTTAGGCACTTCATCTCTGTTTATGCATAACTTGTGTACAACTACAGATTAATAAAAATGTATTTAAGCTGCATCCGCTGGGCAAACAAGCCGAGCACAGGAGCGCAGGTCACGCGACGCCTCGCGCATAGAGGACGACGAGGCAGAAGAGCAAGGGCTATATAAGCAGCACGGGAATGTGGCAGGGCCGGCATTCCACGTCATGGCTAGCCATCGAGAGAACTCGCGTGGTGGCCTCACACCGAAGCGCCGGCGTTCCGCGCTATCTGGTTCCTTCAGGCTGAAACCTCTCGAGCAGGCCACGAACGGCCGGGGTCCCTCAAGATCGCCGGCACTCGCCGACGACATCGCCCCGAACAACGCGCTTCCGGCGGCGATCCCGTTCGAGGACGACGACTGTCCCTTCTACCTGGTCCCGCCGAGGGACGTCGAGCTCGCCACAGCGGTGTCGGACAGCGACGGCCGCAGCAATTCCTCCAAGCAGAGCGCGCTCGCCGAAGACCTGGGTGCCGTGCTGGGCGACGGTCGCTACCAACTCGAGGCGCTCTTCTGCGCCGCGTGCGCCCACTTCGTCATGCTCTGCCACAACCTGCTGCACAACGTGGCCGCGCCGCACGTCGACCACTGGTGTCGACCCCCGGCCGAGTACGCCAACCTGACGCTCGCCCAGTGGCGCTCCATAAGCGAGCCCGTGGACGACCAGGGACAACCTCGGCGGTGCGAGCGCTTCGTGCCGCCGCTCTCCGTCCTGGCGGCCAACCGCTCCACGCTGCCCTGCGACTCGCTCGTCTACGACGTTTCGGAGTACGGCCGCACCATCGTCAGCGACTGGGGTCTCGCCTGCGATCGCGGGTGGCTGCTGACTGCGTCCTTCGTCGCCTACATGTGGGGCGCCGCGCTCGGAGCGCTGGTCGCCGGTCAGATGGCCGACAAGGTGGGTCGTCGACCGGCCGCCCTGGTCGCCATGTTCGGCCTCCTCAGCTGCGGCCTGGGCACCTGCTTCGCCGACACGTTGCCGACGTTCGCTGTGCTCCGCTTCGGCGTGTCTGCCTCCGTCTGCGGCGTCCAGGTGACCACATACGTACTCCTCTTCGAGGCGACCGCGCGCGCCAGGCGTACCCTGTACTGCGTCGTGGCCACGGGCGTCGGTCTGGCCTTCGGTCCCGTCTGCGTGTACGCCCTCGCCGAGCTTAGCCGCAGCTGGGTGGCGACGCAGGCGATCGTCATGCTGCCCACATCCCTGCTAGGCGTTGCGGTCCTCTACACTACCGAGGAGTCACCGCGATGGCTGCTCTCCACGTGCGACGTGCAGCGAGCCGAGAAGGTCGTGCTTCGGGCGGCGAGGCTGAACCAAGTCGACGTGCGCGACGCGCTCAACGACTTGCGTATGCGGGCTGCGCAGATGCCGCCGTGCTCTTTCCCGACTTTCAGGAGGGACCTCGATACTCGGGAGCAAGGCTGCTGCCCCGTGTTTCGCTCGCGCCTCCTGCGTCCGGTCATCGCCGTGCTCTGCTGGTGCTGGTTCGTCGCGCTGCTCTCCTACTACAGCCACGCGATGATGCGAGCCAGGATCGGCGGCGTCGACGTGTTCTGGCTCAACTTCGTCGTCATCGTGCTCCAGGTGCCCGGGTCGATGGCGACGTACCTCTCCATGCGACGGCTGGGCCGCAGGTCCACCCTGTGGCTTCTGCTATGCCTGCTCAGCCTCGTGGCCGGAATGGACGCAGTCATGCTGTCGGCGCGCGGAGACCGAGACCACGCCGTCCTGTTCCTGTACGCGCTCACCGGAGCGCTGCTCAACCAGCTCGTCATGCTCCTGTTCGCGTACAGCGTCGAGATCTTTCCCACCGCCAGCAGGAGCGTGGCCGTGTCCGGGGCCAATTTCTGCGGTCGGCTGGGCGCCGCGTCGGCGCCGGCGTTGAACAGGCTCCTGGGCGTCGCCGGTCTCGGAGGCGCCGTGGCCGAGATGGCGCTGCTAAGCCTAATGGCGGCGATTACGGGTCTCGGCGCGCTGTCGCTGCCCGATACCATGTCGCTGACGATGCTAGACTGCCTGGAGGAACAAGCGCGTGCCGGCAAGCGTTTCCTGCGTCCGCCGCCCAACTTGGCCAAGGCTTCGACGGCGGACGTAAACTAAGGGTCTCGGTGACAGCAACCGTACACCCAAGTCTCCAAGCCCACCCCGCTCTGGTCATTTCTTTTGCTTCGTCGCAGTCAGCTGGCAACCAATTTGTAGTGCCAAATTCTGTTACATCATCCAGGCGCTTAACGAGCGTGTTTGAGGCTGAACTTGGCGACCTCGCCGTGGGAGCTTGAGTGACGATGTATATGCACATTTTAGATCACGCCTTCAAGCAAGTCTGACTCGACAAAGACGACTTAAAATGGGGATTAGAATTCCAACCTCGGCTTCATGGTTCTGGTGGGGGTCTTGGGTAATCCTTGTGCAGAAACTCTTGTAGGAAACGGAATTCCTTGGTTCTTGCAACTTTTATTCGAAATAAATTATTATGCTTTGCTTTAATCTGAGGTGGTTTTTTTAGCTGCAGACTTGCAAAGAAACGATAGCAAAGGCATAGCTTTTTTTCAAATTTCATGCACCAAGGCCCTTAAATAAATTTGGCTGTTGTATGCCGGAAAATAAGCGCACGCTGTGGTTTTATTCCTAGAGGAATAGCTTACTGCTTCGTCGCGCAATCAATTCTATTGCAACTTTATTGAGCAAACCCGACTGCGTGCGAAAATTAATTCTGTGATATGAAGTATGGATGGGTCAACTATTCGAGAACTCGATAGAAAATTAGCTATTAGTAAAATGTACGACGCACCAAGTGGGGTAGGCCTAAAAACCAGGAAACGCAGAGCGTACGCGGTGAAATGAAATGGTCTTCACTTTGATCTTAGCCCAAAAGGCACAGAAGTGATCTTCTCTTTCCTTTCTTTGTCAACTGTTTCCGGATATAGATTTATTGGTTATTTTAGAGCGCAGAGCGCGAACGTGCTCGCAGTGGCGCGAACGTGCTCGCGCCACTGCTCGCGCATTCGTCGTCATCTTAAGCTTCTTCCACAGCTGGCTTCGATGCCGCTCATCATGCCAAAGTTCCTACAGTGCACCTCCATCTGCGAAGCCGCTGACAGCACTGGCGCACTGCCAGTCGGTGCGGTGATTTCGGCCTCTAATTCTTTGCCTCAATATATCGCGAAATGTAGACACGTATACGCTCAAATTTTGCATTAGGGTGTATGAATCGTCGGACATTTATAAAAAAGTTTATTCTCCCTCTCATATTAGAAAGACTACTAAACGACACATTCTTCTTATTCGCCTATTCTTAAGTAAATGTTCATCTGAATAACGTTAGCATCAATAATTTCTAGCTTCAATATTCTCGTTATCCTTATCACTGCTATTGCTCGCCCCCCTTATCGTTCCACCACCCACTCGTTGGACAATCCCCCCCGGATGGAACTCCTTTTATCAACACCGACTTTTGTGCAGGCTTCGTTCATTGACCGATTGTTCTGGACCCAACTGATTCGCTGAATCATCGACTGAGTGACTGACAGTGCTACTGATTGATTGTTTCGTTGATTCGGTTTAACGTCCCAAAGCAAGACATGTGCTGCCGAGCATGCCGGGCACCAGGTCGGGGGTTTGACTTGTGCCGGCAAGTAGAACCACGAATTGTGCTCGTGCACAATGCTTTAGGGGCATGTCGAAAGAATCCCAAGTGCTCAAAAAAAGTTGTCGCAGTTTCACCTGAAAGGCGAAGCATCAATTGCGATAGCAAATTTGTAGAGAGCTATACGGAGTAATGATAGTAGCTTTATCAGCTGTATAAACTTGGACATGCAGCAGCACCGGCAACACGCAGAACTGTTGTCGACGCCCTCGGCGTTTTGCCCGCGTTCGCACAAAATGCGTGCGGCGTTGGTGACTGTGCCGGAGCCTCTGATATAAATAGGCACTTGGTGCCGCAGCTAAACGTCGCCTCCCTTCCCTCCCCCTCCCCCCCCCCCCACGGCCTTTCGTGCGTCAGAAGAAGGCGCGTTTGCTCTACATATATGGTGTTGGTAAAGGAGGAAAGAGACGCCTACTTCTGCAGCCCTTAAGGGAGCACAGCACAGAACGCGCGTTTGTTCTCCGCCGTGCGTTCACTCCCCGTGAAAGCGCGCGTCCCTCGTGCCCTTTCACTCGCACATACAGCGTTCGGCGGCGCGCGGCGACGATTTCATCTCCATTGACGTCATACGGAACCTCACGGCGACGGCGACGGCAACGGCGACGCCGACGGCAGAAATCTGCTTTTGAGTGTCCATATAATTGCTATCGCAATAAAAATTGGAGGACGCTTAAGCTTCGCCTATATGAGTGCAACTCGATATGGCGTCATCGGGCCGCGTTCGCGTGGCATTTCTTTATGAGTAGGCTTCACTGCAACACAATGTGGGAAAGCCAGCTTGCAAAGACCAAGTTGCACCAATCACCTTAAAATCGGCTTCACTTTTAAACACAAATGTATTGCTGGGAAAACATTTTTACAGGGGCAATTTAAGCCGTCTTATATGAACATGCGAAGGCCCTAGGACCCTTTCTTATTATTTTATTATTTGCTGTTGCCCCGAGGCGCGCGCGTGTCCAAAACGCATTAGGCAGGCTAAGTCCCAGTTTGACCTGCCGAGGAGGCGAGTAACATCTGGATGGTGTTTTTGCAAGTAATCTAACCGGGCGTGCCGCTGTTCTATGGTGGAAATGCTGGAAAAGGGTTGTGTGTTTGAGTTTCCTCGTAACAGAATTATGTTTTATCGCACATTCAAATTACAATCCGACGCGATCACGTCTGTAGGTTGTGGTTAAGTCGTACTTTACGATTTCTCTGACGGATTTTACTTTGAGCAATTCAATTAGCTCACCAACAACTCTGCGCCATGCGGAGGGCCTGCGTGGTCGGGGTGACTCGAGATTATTTTCTCAGCGGCGGACGCCGGCGCCGACACAGACGCCGACGCCAGATCTTCTGCGACATGGGGCCCTTAACGCTGTCGTGTTATTTCGAGCCCTTCACTGTGCGGCGTTCCCGATTACCCATTTTGCAGCTTCATCAGCACGTTAGAGCATCACAATATCGAGAGTGGCATTTAGAATTCTGTCGTCACCATCACCACATCAAGTTTGCACCCGGACGCGCGTGAAACGTCACGTTTGCCTTCTTCTGTTTATGCCTGAAGCAAATGCTAGTCCGCATCCTGAAACTGCATCACCTCTTTCCGGTTTAAGGAGTATGTTTCGAAAGCCCCCAGACCAAACGTAATCAGAGAGCCGACGCCTCAGACAGCGCTAACAAGAGACTCGTCACGGTCAAAGCGGTTTTTTGAAAGAACGCGTTAACCACAAGAGGGGGGGGGGGGGGGGGGGGGGATGAGTGCGTCTACGTTTCAATGCTCCCAGTGGAAAGCGGTTGTGCAGAACGTGCACAAGGGGGCCATTTCAATTAAGCAAAGTAACCAACCACGAAGTCGCACGAACCTACAAACAAAAAATCAAGGTAGGTAAACTCATCTCCAACCCAGGGAAGCAGGTACGTGTTTCACGCCCAAAGTTTTTTTTTTTTTTTTTTGGCGGGGGGGGGGGGGGGGGAGGAGGAGGAGGAGGCAGAAAGAACTTGCAGGTTGAATGAGAGGGATGATGGTGCCCGAGGACAGGGGGGCGGAGAGAGGGGGCGGGTGGAGTTGTCAAACTTTTTTTAATCAGAAGATTGCTTCACGCGGCACTTCTTCACAAAAGAATTTAGGCAAAAACGCAACGATGTTCTACGGACAGAAATTAGAAGGAAAAAAAGAAGAAAACTAAAGCTCGAAGAGCGCCTACGCGCTTCCAGGTCTAATGAACTTAAATGAGGCCCGCTCCCGGGGACCCCTAGGGCTCACTTGATTGAGAAACACCGCGCCATTTAGATCACGCTCGTGAGCGGTTTTGTCATGTCGTATGCACCGCGGATGGTCGGTATAGAAAAGAAAAAGAAATAATAATTACGCGGGACAAATGGGCAAACTCATTAGAGTCCAACTGCTGAGCGGGAAAACAATAATTCTTGTCTCCCCATTAGTTCTCTCCCAGACACACATGCACTCTTGTACAACCTGTATGAGAATAAAATCTCCAGTTTCGTTTTTGCTTAGAAGTACTGTAAAATAATACAGAACGACCACGTGAAAAAGAGAGAGAGAGAGAGAAACGCGCGAACAGATTGCGTGGATGTACAGGTCACAGCCGTCCGTATAATGCAAGAGGCAATCCACTCTATTTTATTTAGTAGGGTCTTGATGCGATTATTACAATGGAGCGAAATTAATAATAATGAAAAAAGAAACTGACAGTAGTATACACAGGACTCTTTGACTGTTAAGCTTCGTTCCAGGTCATCCCTCAAAGGAAAAAAAAACGAAGTGAGTCCATTTCAAGTGGTCAGGCATCGATATTATTCGAAGTAATAACGCAGTTCCTTCAACGTGTCTTTTTGGCTTACAACATAGGCCTGCGAAGACCGCGAGTTATAACATTCCTTCCTTTGCAAACGCAGATGCGAGAAGAAAAAAACATCTACCCTTTGTGTAATGCAGGACGTCTCAACATTCAGACTCCGAGGGGGGCAAACCGCGACGAAGTATTTCGAGAGCACGAAAGAGAAGAAATAAGCTTATGCCCTGTTATTCGTAGTACAATATGGCTTTCTTTTCTCCTATGAACTGTACACCAAGCACGGGTCTCCAATACCTTTCCAACAATGCCGCTTATGAGTAGAGGGCGAACGTTGGGTTAATATTGAGAAACCTCAAATATCTTATGGTGAGACCACAGAATAAAAAACGGTTCCTTACGCGGACGCCTGAAAAAGGACAGCCAGTATTACTACATGCACTTCCAAACATACGGTGCATAAAGAGAGAGAGGAAGAAAAATATATCCACAGTTTCGGGAATAGTTTTGAAACTTCCTTTCTAACTATTTCTTGTAAACGGCATAGATGACGACTCGGTTTCAAAAGGAGCAAGACAAACGACCTTAGAAGATGTAATTGCGCGTCGCCTAGAGGGAACAAAAGAAAGGGAAAAAAACAGCAAACAAAGAATATTTCCTCGTTATTCGCGCATTCGAAACTCGAAAAAAAAAGAGCTCCACGAACTACTTTTAGTGTGAACACTCAAGTACACGTGCTCGAAAAAGAGCAGACGACAAGGAACAGAAAGAAGCAGAAGCGGGGAATGGCTGCCTCATCGAACAAGGAGAAGCAGACGACGAAATTTAAGCGTTAGCAGACGACAAAAAAAAAAAAAAAGAAGAAGTAAGTGATAGCGATGGTAACCTAAGAAACGCCACAAATTCGCGAACTGCTAGGGCGGCGAGAAAAAAAAAAAGACTCTACGACAGTGGGAAGGGCCAATTATAGCGTACCGACGCCTTCGTTGCAATTGCAGCGCAGAATGGGGCGTTAAGAGGGAAACAGAGAGAGACAGACGACGGAAAACGGAAGCAGACGAAGATCGACCCTGGGTCAGATAAAACGAAAACGTTCGCAACGGACTTTCGCAACAAAAGAACGCGAACTTTAGTCGCCTTGTATATAGGCTTGGAAGGAGAGGACGCAAGAGGTCACACTGTGGTAGACACAAAGGCGGGAGAGAAATATATGCCGGATCATACAAAGGCGAAAGGAAATGCCAGAATCGAAAAAAAAAGAAAAAGGAAACAGAAGGGCACATTCCTACGGTTCCAGCCACCGGTCAAAAAGTAATAGAAAAACACCTCCAAGAATGGCAGAACGGTATTTCTGACCTCTCCGCCCCCCCCCCCCCCCCCCGCCCTTCTTCCCTCGAACCCGCGACCCTACAGTTCCCCCTCCAAACCCCATTTGAATGCGGGCCTCTGGTAAAGGAACTGAAAGAAAAGATAGCCTCGTTTTGTATTTCCTAGCTACGCATCGCCACGTGGGCCGCGTGCTTTCTTCAGCATACGTCCGTTCATTAAGGAGAATTCATCGCGTTTCTGTTTTTCCTTCTCTTGTAGTCCGAGTTCTCATTTCTTTTTGCCGGCTTTCTCTGCTTTCACACTCTCGTTGGGCCTGGCCCAATTTAGGCGAATATGCAGAATAACTTCTAGCTATCGCATATATATATATATATATATATATGGAAAGGATATTCGAAGAGAGGAGGTTCTGCGACTGCTCGAACGGCGAGCCAAGGCAAGTCAAACGAGGCAGGCAGGCGTCTTTTGTGAGGAACCACGACGCAATATTGGAAAAGGCGCTTCGCTGGCGTCGCAGTTTTGTAGCCAGTCGAAAACGAGGCATCTTGCGAAAGAAAAGGGGTGCGCGAAGTAATATAAGGCCAGGCGAAAGAGAGAAATACGAAACTATATAGACAGGAGGGATGGAAACAAATCGGCTGACACACGCCGCAATATATTTCCACGAGACGTTCACGTTGCAGTTGTGGTCGCTATAGCTCGGAGAAGCCGACAGCTTGAGCGGTTAAACGCTTAACGCATTCGGGTCCGAATTTCGGGAATGGAATGACGATATTGTGTTACGTTCGGTCCGGAACTCCGAAATACAAGAGGAAAAAAATAAAGATAAACATATCCCACTGGAAGTTTTTGGCAGTAAATCGAAACTTTCTTTCATGAACTGCCCCCCCCCCCCAAAAAAAAAAAAAAGTAAAAAGGAAAGGAACTCAGTATGTTGCATAAGCAGCATGTCGTTCTTCCGAATTGCCATTTCGAAATCACACTGGTGTGAAATATGGTCTCGCATTATCTGAAGACCGTTTTTGTACTACCGGAGACAGGTGATATGCATTTGGCAGTATAGGCTCTAAAAAATATATACAGCGCCGAGGGCTAACCTTATTAGCGTGCTGAGACGCACGGGGATTTGTGGAATACCGCCGTGACTCCCATGTTTACTTTCTGCGGGAAGTCGACGAAATATATAATTAGCGTTGCTGATACTGAAATTTCCGAAAATATCTTTGGTTTTTTTTTCCTCTGGAAGTCGGATAGTTCAGGCGAAACATCACGATTCCTCCAGGAATCGAGGTAAGGCTGCTCCCACAGAACCAGCTCTGTATTCTTTTTTTTTCTTCGTCTTTTAGAACGCAGGTCTTAGGCGCCCGTTCTTGCGGTGAGCGCAGTGGAGGATGAAAGACGGCGATAGCGAAGAGAGCGCAAGGCGGAAAGCGGAAGAGGAGGGTATGGCGAAAGCGTGAAAAGAAAAGCGTAAGTGCCCCGCAACACGTGCTCTGCGGCGACGATGGCTACGAGATGGCGCCAGAGTAGCGTGCGTCAGACATATGGAAACAAAGCGCTGCATGAGCGGAGGTCTGTCTGCGGTGGTGGCTGCTGTGAATCGCGCCCACGCATCGACCACGCGCTGCCACTCGCGATCTCCCGATTGGTGAGGCAGTCGCGCCACCACTCCGCTCTGTTTACAACGTGCCGCACGAGACA
The DNA here is from genome assembly GCF_013339745.2 of Dermacentor silvarum. Lineage (NCBI taxonomy): Eukaryota > Metazoa > Arthropoda > Arachnida > Ixodida > Ixodidae > Dermacentor > Dermacentor silvarum. The sequence continues at coordinate 32,829,790 of NC_051160.1, read as the reverse complement.
GATTGTCCGCGTCAGCCAATACATCGCGAAATGAAAACAAGCATAGAGAGAGCTGCGTTCAAATTTCGCATTAGGAAGTATCGTAATGGTCGCCGAATTTTTTTAGGCCCAGATTAGCCACGGAACTAAATTCAAGATGTATGCTTCTTGAAGCCATAGTTTAACTTTTCGCATAAGGTAAACTGAAATTTTCGTGTATTTATTATTGTTACTATTATAATAATTATTAATAGTAGTGGTAATAATAATAATAATAATAATAATAATAATAATAATAATAATAATAATAATAATAATAATAATAATAATAATAATAGTGGTGGAAATAGTTGCAGCAGGGTGAACATCATAATCCTGAATGTAAGTGTTGCGTCCTTACCTTGGCCACGGGCCAGTTCCATTATCGATCAATGGGTGAGACAGATACATTTTTCAGAATGAGACAGCGGCGAGTAGTACTGCTGCAGCTGCTGATGCAACAACAACAATACCGGCAACAACAACAACAGCCACAACAACAACAATAAAGAGTTTGCGTCGTTTAGATAAGAAAAAAAATCGTGCCAGTCAATTTTGATGTTTAGTAACGTCGTGGCGTTTTCTGAGCGCGAAACGAGAGGCAAGGAAAAACCTATAACAGAAGGAAAAAAACAAAGAACGAAAGATCACCGGACACGCGCCCCAACGCAGAACTTTACACGCCCACCAAGCTGTTGGACTGTTCATTATGCAAACACCCCCGGAGGAGCTAAAGCCCAAACCGAGTACCACGCATCAGTTTTCTAGCTTACTCCGAGATCGTGGTGCACTCACACTGGGGAAAAAAAAAATTGGTACACGTCCTCGTTTTTAAAAGATTAAAGTGAAGGGTAGTGGTGCGTAGGGACCGGAAGGGGAAAGGGGGAGATCGAGAAGGCTCTCGAAAGAATCAACGAGCAAGTGTCATTGCTTCTTTCTTATTTTGGCGGACGACCGCTGTAACCTCATTCGCGTTTATGGCTGCGTGGCATCTCCGTGGTTCGCCTGCGGGTCGCTCGTTGCGCGTCGCCGCGTTTATGGCCAAGTGTCCTGCATTCAAATTGCGTATTACGCACGCTGCTTTCTTTTCTTTTCTTTTTTTTGTTACCCCGCGCTTTCTCGTCACCTTCCGCCGCCGAGCGCTTCAGCATTCATTTTCGCTCTGCCAATCGCGCAAGGAGACATCTGAGAAGCCGTGTGTATGCGTCGGGATTGACGCTTCGACACACGCAGTTTCCCGCAAGACGTTACTGCATCTCACAAGTCGTTTGCAGCGCTGCCGAAGGTATACGAGGTGTGCATGGGCAATATCCTGGCGCTGCGGAATGTAGTTCCGGGCGTAATTGTCTCGTTATTGGCGGGATTGGAGAGTGTTGTGCTTGCTCGGTGCATGGCGCGTTACCGCGATACGCGACATGTTAGGACTTCTGCGCATGTACGTCGTGTACCGCGAAATCAGCAGTCGCTGAGCAGACGACGGGGCGCGGATGAACACGTCTCCAGAAGTGTTTCCTATTGGCTAAGAATCGAGTCTTGCAGCTTCCACCGTTCTGCAAACGACTTGTGAGGTGGAGTATATTGATGGCATTCTCGCGCGTCGATATTTCAGCTGGCATGGAAATGACGGGTCGTATGCGTAGATCTTCCCGATCTTCGTGCTGAAGGTTTTAGACGTACTTGCGACGTTATATTTTACGCTTTATCTTTGTAAAGTTTCAAGAAATCGTAGTTTTATAAACAGGGCAATACAATGGGTCTCTGCGCGTGCGCGCACAATGATTCGAAATTCTTCCATTTGCAGCGTAATATTTTGTTGAATATGATCTACTTTGAATGTCGCAAATATGTTTGAAGTCAGAAGGATAAAGTTTAGGCAGATCTATGAACGATAATCATCACCCTCACGCAATCTCATGCTGCCTTGATTGCAGTGCCAGTAGGCATCATCACCGGAGTATACTCTTCAGTAACTACTGTAAGGTACTTTGTGTTTGAACAAGCGTGGGTGGCAGTTTTGCAAACGCAGGGGGAATTTCGCCTTATCGCAGCTTCTCGTTGTGGTATATCGTACGGTATTTGTCCCCCTTAGCTACCAGTGAAACTGCAAAAGTGATTTTTTGTAGTTGCTGCTCTTTTGCGTTGCTACGTGTTCTTTTTGCCACGCTTGACTCTGGCGTTTCGTTCCTAACTCAGTTCTTGTTTACTACAATCGAGAACTGCACCTTTCGCCGAACGTGCGCCCTTCCAATTTTTTTTTTAATCTTGCCCCACCTAACTGGACTGGCGCAGTTCAGAAGCTGTGTCAGGCAAACGTTGATTGGCACATAGATTCGCTTAATGATTAATTGGATGATTGTGTCACCCATAAATTGATAGATTGATTGATTAATTAAAAGAATTATGGGGTTTTACGTGCCAAAACCACGATCTGATTATGAGGCACGCCGCAATGGGGGATTATGGAAAGTTTGGACAACCTGGGGTTCTTTAACGTGCTCCTAAACGTAAGTACACGGGTGTTTTCGGCATTTCACCCCCATCGAAATGTGGCCGCCGTGGCCGGGATTCGATACCGCGACCTCGTGCTTAGCAGCCCAACACCAGATTGACTAATTCACTAATTGATTAGTGTAGGGATTGACTCACTGATTAGATGGTAGTTTGATTCATCGGGTGATTAGTTTATTAATGGGGTTCAATTGCCGAAAGCAATACAGGGGCCCAGAGAGTCCGTAGTGGGGAACTGAGAATAAATCTTGAGACCACGCGGTCCTTTAACGTGTACCCAAAGTTTGATTCCCGCATTTTATTGCAACAGAAACTCTACAAACACTCAAGCCCTAATTACGCCGTTACGCCGTTGCAGCCGCCTTGCGGTCCCGGTTTCGACAGCGCTTGCATGACCCGCGCGCCGAGTATGAGAGGTCACGTGAACTGCTGCGGGTGCGAAGATCACGCGGAGGGCGACCTATGCGCGGCCAAGAATTTTGCAGCTTAGGGCTGGTACATATTGGGCAAATGGGGCGTTGGTACACAATGAAAGGGCACGAGAGCACATCTGGGCCGTAAATGTCAATGCGGAAGGTCATTTGGCTGATCACTGTAAACATCAAAAATGCCATCCGAACCTTTATGACACCAAGTTTCTGGCACGTTCCGGAGATCGACTAGAAAGGGGAGGTACTAGAAGCTTTTTACATTGCGAAGGTCGAGGGCATGTGCATCAGCTGCCCGTCAGTGGCAGTTGCCGACAAAGAGATTGCCTTTCCGATGCGATAGAGAGTTAATGACGTCACAGTGGCGCAGTTCATTTTTCCTTGTATACTAACTTTGTTTCTGCAAATAAAATTTAGTTGGAAGTTAGCGTCCGTCAGTTGTACCTGTCTTCTTTTCGTCCTCGTCCCTTTTGCGCTGTTCTTTTTTTTTTCTTCACGCATGTTACACCAACTCACCCACATCGAGCTCCTGCTGCATGGTGAAATGGTAAACAGAACGGGAGCACGGAACGTTCGCGTTCACATAAAGTAAGCGCGCTCCGCAGCTGCCGGCGCTCCTCATACCGCCAGCATCGCAACCGCCAGTGCTGGTGGTCATAGAGTGAACTCTGATAACGTGTGTCTTTGAGAGCATGAAAACACGCGTGTTTCGTTATCAAGCGAATGTTTACAGCAAATTATACCACTTATAGACCTAGGAACCTTACTTCGCATAATATTCACTATCTTTCTATCTCTGTCAATGCCTTTCTCTTTGGCGAAATTGTGGCTTTCTTTTTCCTTTTTTTTTTTGCATGTCATCCCCATTTTAACGAGACCGCCTTGGACCGTAGTCGAAAGCGCGTACCTCGTGTAGAGAAGCGGAAAGCCATAGCCACAAGGCGACCACTGCTGGGTCAGAGACGAGTCGCTGAACCACATTTCCTTTGAAACGCGTCGTAAAGGTTTTAAGCCTCCCGCGAACTCCGTCTCAACACATAGAAACAAGCCTGTGTACGTTTCTTGAAACGACGTCATTTACCGCGCCCGAAAAGGCCGCGTCGGACGCGCTCTGCTGGCTTAAAGTTCTGCGGTGAAGCAAACAGCATCGCTGGCGCTTGTACATTATATCGCGAGCCAGGTTGGGGGAAAGAAAAGATAAGCATGAAGCTATCTAAACAGCAGTTCTGTCGTGTTTGGAACTTATATGGCGTAGCCGTTGTGCTCTATTTGCTGCGTAAACCTAGGGAGGAAAGAAATTGCGACAAAGGGACTGCAAAATCCGGTTTCGGGAAAGAGCTCTCTCTATTCGACACGCATCGCCAAAGAGCTTGCGGTCCGTTTGGCCCGAGAGACTTGTCGAGTTGGAAGCAGAAATGTGCTAAAAGCACGAATTGACGCTCCCGCAATACTCGCGAGGAGATCCGGGAAGAAGGGATCAAAATGAGACGAAGCGAATATTGAGTAGCGAAGCAGCAAAAAAAAGAAGAAAACCTGGAAGAGAAGGATCACGTTTGAAAAGGAGATCTGAGGCGGAATGGGAAAATGTAAAGCGCACCGCTGCTGCTAGAAATAAATAAATAAAAAAGAAAGAAAAAAAGAAAGAAAGAAAGAAACGAATAAAGGAGAAACGAAGTTAGCGCCCTACGGCGCAGCGATACCACGGCGAAAGCAGGGATTGAGTCAGCGAAATAAACAGATTAAGCGGTCTCGCGTCAAACAGTGAAGAAGCGACGCGTGTATTCCTGGACGCTGCAGGGGATTGCGTGGTAGATGGAATATAGAGGGTGCGGTTTGTCCGAAGGCCTGGAAGCACGTATAGTAGTACCGCGGCGAGGAATTAATGCATCCCACAGTTCGGAGGAGCTGAGGGAACGCGTGGGAGAGGAGGTTCGGCCGCGAAATTAAATCTGCGCCGAATGCGAGGCGACAGCGCGGTGCGAGCGTACCGTTATGGGGAAAACCACATTATACGCGAAACCGCATAATACGGTGTTTGGGGAGGGGGGGGGGGCTGCGCCAGAAAGGGAATGGGGGATTGACGGAAGTCGGTTAGCATAGTATATACGGTGACGCGTTTCTGGGTTGAATGAGATCTAAATTCGAGAAAGACGTGACACATCAAGAGGAAGACAGTTTGTTTGATTGATTGATCGGTTGATCGATCGTTCGATCGAGTGAGTGAGTGAGTGAGTGAGTGAGAATATGACAGGGATGGTACCCAAACCAAACCCAGTGCGTTAAATTTTGTTCTCTCCACTATCCCTGTTGCTGGATTTGTCTGAGGTGGAACTAATCAATTTTTATTGCCCAATTTATCACTAATAACTCACTCGCTCTGTACAGAAGCTTATCATCTCCTTTGAAGGTGTTACTTTCAAAGGAGCTTATTGTCTCCTTTGAAGATGTTACCGTCTTGAAGTTGTATAAAGCGCATCATAGCCTTAGCTGTTTTTGCGCCATAAAACCTTACATGCCGTATAAAGTTTCGTGGCTAGACACACTGCATAAGGCGTAGCAAAGGACCGTTTAAGGGCGACACCAGAAGACAAGACAAGGTGACGCGCGAACTAAACCCGGTTTGTTTTTCGTTACGACTTGCCCCTCATGTACAAATTGAAAACAAGGTACGAGTATAACATAGAAGTAAACGGGACACAAAATCAAATAAAATACATATTAAATCTACACAGCTTCCTTTCCTCGTCAATACTTGTACTTTAATCTTTTGCATTTCTTTCTTCTTTTTTTTTTGCTTAACATGCGTGGCTTTCTATAATCATATCTCTGTTTTTTTTAGACAGAGCAATCGAAGGCGCGCTTACACATCTATCCGTAACGTGCATTTCAAGAGCCTCATTCATATTTTATTCCGTCTGGTCAATCGATCGCTGGATAACTTCGCTGTGGGGAGAGCGCGGTTCACATTTTCATGCCGCACAATGCGCAGCTATAGATTTCCAGCAGCTATAGTGTTACGCCTATACGGCGCAAAAGCAGCGCGGTCAGCCCTGACGTTTCACCAACCAATTCCCGCCACAGCATTTACTTGCCGTATAAAGGTTGGCGAATCTTTAGTTCATTTGTCTAGTCCTCTCTCTCATCGTTCCAGAATCTTTTCGATGTGCTTTTAGCCTTTCTTTTGCGAACGTAATGCAGCCAGCGTTCGCCGGCATTTTTTTATTCTTTTTCCTCTCGCACGAGTTAACTCGCCCCCCTCTTCTATTCCCGGTGCAGGTTCCGTCTAAGCAGTGGTTCATGTAATGCGAGCATTTTGATTCTCTGTCGCTCGTTTAGGATGTTTTATAATGTCTTTGATTGGCGCGTTCCAGTACATTCGTGGTTTCCCGTTTCCGGCATAACGGTTTTGGAGCCGTTTGTCCTCTCTCCTGCTGCATGACATCTATACCAGCTCCTTGTAATCCCAGACTGCTGTAAGGAAGAACCCTACCACGTTGCTTGTACATTGCACATGTTCTCCCTCTGAACTAGCGCAAGGTTCACTTGCTCGCACAGATACGTCAGTGCAGATTCATTGTAATGAGTATATCCGTCCACGTACTCCGCGTACTCATTTATATATCCTACTAATGTCACCTGGCCGAATTTTCTGAACTCATTATTATCACTTCTAATACAGTCAATCAATTATTCATTTTGCTTTCTGGTATCACTACCAGCGCATAGGTAAGGTACTCCCAGCCACGTGTTTCTTTATTTCCATGCACCGCCAATCCATAAATGTTCCTTAAATGTCCCTCTTAGCTATTGTCACTTCGTACCCCACTTAATGAGCATGCCCACGCTTCCGCCTTTCCTCGGCCCAGTTATTCTGTTGTTGCTTCCTTCCCACACAAAATTGTCAATAACAGGCGACTGTTCCAGATATTGTAATTACTTTCACGCAATGCGTACACGTTAATAGCTTCGGCATTTAGCTGCGTTAGGACTTTTCGTCGATTATCCCGTGCTCTCGACCACCCAGCATGTTTATGTGACAGATTGTATGGTCTCTATTCTGATTCCTTGTGCGGCGTGGCTTCCCTCCTTGTGTTTTAATTCTGCTACCCTTGCTGGTTTGTTGCTACACTCATTACTTAGTCTACCTTCCTGAGTGGCCGAGGCGGTAGGTCGGAAATCTTGCTCATGAGCCGACTCATTCAAGAATCAACTCAATCAGACTCACTGAGACTCACTCAGACCGACCTGTGAGTCTGAGTCAGCCAGGTTAAGCAGTATTTTGGTGATTGTGAATTCCAGTGAGCCCGGCTGAGTAGAATTTTGCTTAGCTTGAGTTCGAGCGAGTCCGGCTGAGTAGAATTTGGTGAGTTAGAGTCCGAGTGAGCCCCTTCTGAGTATAATTTTTGTGAGTGAGTCCACGTGAGCCCTAAGGTAAAGATGTATTTTGTGAGTGAGTTTGAGTGAGCTCCGCTTACTTTGGCGACCTATGCAGAGGGCTCACCTAAATCAGCTGCTGTCCACGCCGCGAAAAGGCTTCACACTACCTAGGGAGCCTTCATGTAAAAATGAGACTTGCATAAGGCTCTGCTTCCCACCACTCAGGCTCCCTACTTCACAGCGGCATTTAGCGCCCTGCGTCGGCCCACACTGCAATGGCGCTCCGCGCCCAGTTAGGCTTCAATAGCGAGAGGAGTATGCAAAAGATACTACGGTATTAATAACGCTAAGCACACACGAAATGCAACCTTATATTAGTTTTTCTTGGAAAATGAATCCGTAGCAGCAAACACACAAACAAGTGTACTACAGTGTAACTGTCATAGCAAAAATGAAAGGGAGGATCATGGTAGCAGTAAAGTCCCTAGATATTTTTTTGCTTTAAATCTAGGGACTTTAGGTAGCAGTGTCTTAAAGTGGCAGCGAGACACTGACACCGAGATCAAGGTTTTGTGTTACGCTCGAGCTCCTCAGGTAGCGTTTTAATGATACGTGGTGGAGACACGTCGGCACGACACTGCATGCGAGCCAACTGCTGCTGCAGATAGGGACCATGGCTGTGCGGCAGAAAAAGCGCCATGGCATCTGTACCGGGCGTCTCACAACGTTGACGTGACGAGAGGCGACGGAAGTGGCGTTGTATAGGATGCGCATATCGGTGGTGCATGAGCCTCGGCTCCCTTATGAGAACCGACTGAAACGTGATCAAATTTCACTACTTCTTTGCTCGGTACTTTACTTCGCATCTTTGAACAACGTGTATTTTCCCGGCCAGACAGGTTGCCGCCAAACTTTGGATTTCGTACTAATAATGTTTTACTCCAATTCCGTTTCATTGCATTTTTGTTTTGTTTTTACGATTGTACGCTCCATGCGGAGGCCAGGAATAAACGTGATCGAGTTGTTCTAATTTTCCTCACTGTCGAATGATGTTTGGGCTTTCTGAGGTTGATATTCATCTCCACCCGTCCTTTTTAAAGCAGACGACACCCCGCCGTTGGTAAACAGGAGACAAAAAAAAGAAAACGTGTCGAATCAAGTCCATCGCGAATGCGATTCCCCTCGGGCCTTCGGGCCTTCTTAACGCACGACGGTTTGTTCGTGTGACAGGTCTTCCCGGAACTACCGTTTCCTTTCTTCTTTATTTCTCACTCGCGCCCTATATAGTCCACCGGGAAAAGGGTGCCGGACGAGTTGAACACGGGCTGCATACATAAAACGAGCACTTCCTCTCCACCCTTCTCCTCACTCGATTCCCCCGGGAGAATACAAGAAAAGGTGCGCACCTTGTTAACATAACACTCGCGCACAACGACAGACACACAGAAACACATACGCATATCCTTGCTTTACGGTCCAATAGACGCGGCGGTAAATGGAAAAGAAACGCGAAGGCGGCACGTCGTGTCGACGCGATAAGCTCTTCCGAGGGACGTCGTCCCGGAACGGCCAAACTGCCAAGGTGTCAACGCTCGGCGGAGACGAGAGCGGCACGGCCCTACGGGCACGTCCCTCGAAAAAGCGCTCGGTCGGACACCGAAGCCAAAAGCCCAGCCAAGCCCAGCACACCGTAGCCTAGCTGAGTGAAGCCAAGCCGAGCAAGGGCCCGGTACTTTCGACGAGAGGCCACTTCGCATGTGAGAGGCCGTTTCTTTCACTTTCTCCCTCTCTATGTCTGTCGTTATTAGGTTTTATTAGGTTCTTTATTTATCTTTCGTTTTCGCCCGGACCGCTTTGCCGCGACCTGTTTTGCAATCGCCACTCACGTTAGCCTGGAAGGAAGTAAAAAGGCGCCTGAACGACGGAAGAGAAATCGGGGGAAAAAAAAGGAGCGAAAAGCGAGAGGCTTGGGTTTCGGTAAAAAGAAAGTCGTTTGTCTGGAAGCACCGGAAAGCTGGGCCAACACCTCCTCCCACTCGTTCGCCATCTTTGCTCTTTCTCCCATCCACTTAGCTTGGGACTTGGGGGAAAAAAAAGGGGGAACGTGCTTTGCTTTTGGAAACTGCCCTCCTTCTGGCATCCTTGAAGCTGCCCCCCTGTTGGCGTGCTATCCCATTTTCCCCTTTTTCTATACCCCGCCCTCACAGTGCTCCCCATTTGCACCGGGACACAACAGGCGAACGGTCCCCAAAAGGGACAGAGTGGAAAGATTGAAAGAGAAACGGGGAATAAAATACGGAGGAAAAGGTAAGAGTGAGTGGCTTTTTTTTTTTCAATCTCGCCAACGGCTAGCCGTGGAGCCTTAGCTCTTCCCCACTTCCCGTTCGAGTTCGGGATTGAGCGCTGACCGGCGTCGTGTCGAGCCAGGGCGCCCCGAGGCGCGGAACGGCAGTCAGGCCACCACTCTTTACGCGGCCTTTAAACACGGCAAAGCAAACGGGAAGAAAGCAGAGATGTAGAACAGGGGCGAGGAGGAGTCAAGGTGGAAGTGGAGGGAGTGTGCTGTTCCGAAAAGCACTTAGGGAACTGTACGCGCGACCAACTGCGACAAATATACGCAAGTGCGAGAAAATAGTCAGAGCAGTGTTAGGGCAAAAGTATCGTTATTTCTAGGCTATAGTAGGCTCGCTATATACAAATTGTATAACGGCGCGAACTTAGGCGAATTTTTAATTGAGAAGGCCTCTACCTTGTGCCCTGCCTAAAAGGAACACGCAGTTTCGCGTGCCTCTCACTCAAATGGTTTAAATTGACCATTGAACAATAACTAATGGAACAAACTAAACGAATGGAGACAGAATGGATACAAATAGTAGGTTTACCCTACATGCATCTTGCTACCTTTAGAATGGCTTTCTCTTACTTGCAAACGTATTAGCTTTGAAGCATTTTGTCGTCTGCTATGACAGCCATTTCTTTAACATTTTATAAAGTTCTGTATATTGAAATTGTATCTCTCATGTAATATGTTTCGGATACATTATTGTTGTTTACGTTTCTTATGTATAATTTGATGTATGTTGATTTACTTTGTTATCCTCCTTCATTTTTGTAAAGTGCTTGTGCACAATGCCGACTGTTGACCATGTGTCCAAAACCATGTCAGGCTCTTGACCTTTTGTCCTGGCGCACTTGTTTCATTGTAAAGGAGTAAACTTTCACTTCGAAACACAGTTTACGAGCAGTGTACTGGGACAGCTACTGGCGTTATCGGACAGGCTGCGCGCGTGCCTTACTCTGGAATCAAAGGCAAAATGACTGCCTTTTACGCATGCACAAAAATGATTCATATCGGGTTGCGTCCAGTGTTAGTATAATAACCTTCGATGGAAAAATTTACCAACTGAGATGATTGACTTGTTGATGGATTGATAGAGTAACTGATCTGTTGAATCATTTATCGTATTGTACAAAAGCAATAATTGGACAATGACAAATACATGTTCTAGCGCGTAAGAAAAATGAAAAGAGATGCAGATACAAAAGGACGACAGAAAAGGTAGAGCGCTTGTCTTATATTAACTATATTAACTTTGAAAAGAATGACAGCGGGTGACGTAGTTACAGGAAATGCTACATCTTGGCGAATGCCTACAAAGGAAGGGCCAAAAACTTGGCCCAACTTGATTAATGTCACCGTCAATTCCACAAAGCACGAAACCGCCTGTCAAGATAATCGAGTTCTTTCTTTTTTTTTTCACCAAAACAATAGAACTAATGCTCACGCACTCAAACGAGACTGAAAATTGTCAGTCTCGTTTGATATGCAAAACGCTTCATGTATTAATCTGCGTTTTACCTATTTCGTATTTCCCAAGAGCACGTGTGTTCACAAATAAGGGCGTATACTGACATCTTCTGCAGAGGGTTAGCAAGATGGCCGCATCCCGCCAAAGCCTGCACCTGCGAACGGTGCTCCCTCAACCTGTTGTTAACACACCTCCGCGTCTGGGGCACGTAGCACTTTCCACGCGACAGGAGTAGTTTATAAACAAACCATAGCAGAAACTATTCAAAACGCGCTAAATAAGTCGACGAATTGAAGACGAAAAAAAATAAAGAAATAAAATACGGGCTTGCATAGGCAAGCGATACGCAGTCAACATAGCTCGCGTCCAATTTGTCAACGTAAGAAGTGTCCTATCCACTCGTGCTCGAAAGGAGTTAAAACACCGCAGAAACAACATATAAGTGCTAGCAGGCCGCGGTATCACCGAAACACACAAGACAAGCAAGCAAACACCAGAAACGTCCTCCAGCCATTCTTAAAGGTGTTAAAAGAGCGCTAGAAAGGAAACAAAACGAGCTAATATATATTGATTTGCTTTCCAGTTTTCGCTTTCCAGTAACATGTTTACTTGTTTTGCAAGGACGACAATCTTTCATGGAAGGGGAGATAGGAGGATAAAACTGACTCGACACTCGATGAGGAAGGGGAGGGTGATGCGTCGTTGCGTGGTACACAAACTGACATTTGCAAAAAAGAAAAGCTAGAAGAAAAGTGTTTGGTGCAAGCAAAGTGGCCTTGATCGTTTTGGGGAATCGATTTTCGTATCTTCCTTTTTCGCTCTTTCACTCTTTCTGTTGGTGCTGACAGAAAATACACTTTCAAGTTCGGTTATCAGTCGTCGTTTAGCAGGAGGGCAGCCAGGCCTGCACAAAATCGCCATCGCTACTGGCACCGCTTATAGCTGGTGACCGGCGTCGACTTCGGAGATCGGGGCAATCGCTCTGGCGCAGTCGTCGACAGTTTTTTGGCGAGAAAGTTTATAGAGTGGGGAGCCCGGAGATTGATGGAAAGAAAAAAAATCGCTTGAGGAGGCCGTTTTATAGACCTTCGAACCACGGTGTTGGCTTCGATGGAATAAGCGATCACGCTGTTTTCCTTTTTCCTTATCTTTAAAAAAAAAGTTAAATCTGACCTGGAGAGCTCCTCGAAAGCAAGCACGCTAAGGAGCTATATAATCTAGTTTACGAGAAGATGAATTTACGCGCCCTGCCCTCGAAATCTTATTCAAATCGAAGTTACTGCTTTTGAGATTTATCATCCGGCATGCGCCCGTCAGCTTATCGATGCATTACTTTCCTCTGTATATGTGCGTGTTTCAGCATGTTCGTGCAAATATGCAAAATCAGCATTTTTCGCTCCGACTACATTGGAATCTACGCAGTTTTTGTTGCATCTTTCTTTTTGCACTTGCCCAAGCTATCTTTGGAATGCTATCGTTACCAATATCTCGAATAAACTGTTGTCCATTGCAGTCGATTTTGGGAGGAGTGTGTGTACGTGTGTGTATGCGCGTGTGTGTGGGAGGGATAGTGGGGGGGAGGAGGGGGGTACAGTTTGCCCTTAAGTTGCAGAACCGTAGGAGCTTTTACGAGGCTGTTCTTTATTTTTTAGATGGAGCAAAATAAACTCTTCTTGACTCAATTTGAAGAAGTGCTCGCGATTGAAAGGACACGAATGAGCGAAAGCATGCCGCCACGCCATGAAAATAAATCACTTCGGTTCAGTAAAACGTTGTTGCTGGTAGGCTAGTCGCTTTATTTGAAGGAAACATGCTGCCCAGCATAGACAAGGACAAACAAAAGAACAGAAACAGAATCTGTGCTTAATCGTGTTTGTCCATCAGTTTGCCCTTGTCTATATTTCACTGTATCTTTTCTTTTATTAACATCGAGTTCTTTCTCGGCCGAACACCTCCATTTTAATGCCTTTAGCATGCGCCCACCACCTCTTCAGCTTTTGAAACCCGAGTAGCAGTTTAAGTGGAAGCAATCCTGTGCCAACGTTACTCAACGGAAGGCCAATGTTGTCCGACATTGGGCCCACGTTGGCTATAGATCTTCTCGGTGATATTACTTCATTATTGGCTGCGTTCAAATCGCAAATCATCCTGGTTATCTGTGCTTCCTTCGCTGAGCTCTTATAACATTGAATTACATCATGCCCCGAAGGGAAACGTAACTTGTAAACGTAACCTATGGTTCTAAAATGCACAGCACACTGATAGAAAATGTAGGTTTGAGTGCGACAACATATGTGAGCTAGAAATTGAGTTTTCATGCGAAGAGCATTCTTAGGGAATTTGATGCACTTTCCGGGCTCTCTCTCTCTCTCTTTCTGTCTATCTGTAAGCGTTTTCCCGCCAGCTTGATTCATTGGGTAGCCCATGGTCTAATGATTAGCGAATCGGGCTGCTGCGCTGAGTGAACAGAACTGGAAACCAACCATCAAACTAATGACGTCACTGGGTATATGGCATCGAATATGTGCCGCTGTTCAATGAATCTCTTGGATGCCAACTTGAAGCACTGGGTACGGCTCACTTGATCTGGGCCGCTCTTGAGCGACAAAAAAATATCCTTTAAATGTTTTGCGGTGCTCAGCCGAACTGAACCTGCACCACGCTTCGTGACGTCACCGCTAGATGGCGAAGCGTGCCGTCTACAATACACATTTTGGCGTTAGCAATAAGCTGTGGCGATACATTGCTTCATTAATGATCGCATTAATGTCGACATTCACCGTAAAATGGGTTCTGTCGGCATTTTTTTTCTTTGTTCATTTGACGTCGCGTGCATTAAAAAATGTCGCAGTTTTGCCCTAAAAGGCGAAGCATTACTGGTGATAGCAACGCATTAGATAACTACATAAAGTAAGGCTCGTAGTTTTATCAGCCTTATAAATTGCATAAGCGTTGACAAGCACGGTGTACCGCTCGCACGAGCGGCCATGAACGGATCTCAGTCGATGTCCGCGAAGACTCGCTGTCATAATGCTGGCGTGATGAAGAACGCCGTCCCCGGGAAGCGGTTGCTTCGGGCTGCCTCTCGCTTCAACGCATTCCCTACACTTGAAATTGCGCGGCCTTTTACACTAGGCGCACGGGAAGACGGCGCACGCGTAGCGGCCAGCCATCTCTCCTCGCCCAAGCATTGCACCCACCGCAGGTTAGCTCCAAGATACGGCTATAGCGTGTGAGGCGCGTATGTGCTCAGCAGCGCGGACAGATATGCGCAGCCTCGGCCGGGGTAGAGAAGACACGTGCTCACCTACCCCCCCCCCCCCACTACTCCCGGCCTAGCGCGCGTTTTGATCACGTGACCTCCAACATTGGGCACGCGGCAGTACGGCGCGCATGAAGCCACCATCCTCGGCTCACCCTCGCACGCTTTCACTCACGCCCACAACAAGTGGCGCGCGAGGCGCGATCTCATCGCACTTGGACTTTACACGGGACCTCACGCCGATGCCAAAATTCGCCTCGAGACTCCGTATAATTGCTATTGCAATAAAGAAAAGTTATCCCGCACAAACTTTGATGGTGGTAGCGTCTGTGCATGTGTTCCGGAGGTCGCAACCGGCTATACAGCACAATATTATGCGCGTCGCAGTTAAGAAATATTCCTTGACAAGTCGACAGTGTCACCCGCGAGAACTGCTGCCGCAGTAAATGAACACGGAGCAGCAGAAGTACTTTACTTTTTGTTGAATTGTATTCTTTGTTTTTCATTTTTGCAATCTTCCACCAAATTACCATGATCGCCTCCACCTCAAATCGAACCCGTGGTGCAACTCGAATTCTGCTGGCTGACACAGTCTTTAAGCCAACTCATGAAACGTGAGAGATTATAAGCATGAGAATTTATAACCGTGAAGCAGATAAAGAACAAAAAAGAAAAGATTCCCATAAAATTAGATACGTCAAGCGTGATACTTTCGCAGCTCTGAGCAACGTTCTATATGACGGGGGGGGATCACCGACGCAGCTAAGGGGGAACCGTTTTTCGCCCAACGACTGTGTGTTCAGCGGTAAAGCGCCCATTAGAGGAGCGAAATTGATAGCGGTGACGCAACGGAGGTTAGCCGTGAAAAAGCTTTCAGCGCGTGGCAGTTTTGCAAAGCGGGGTACCGAGAAGACCGCTGTGGGAAAAGGAACCGGCCGCTTATTTCAAACGCCCTCGAAAAAAAAAAACATAAATAAAGAGTAATAAAACAACAGGGAGCTGTTGCAAGAACGGAAACACTCTCGCGACCAAAGTCACCGGGGATTGCTCCTAAATTTTTTTTAATTTATACGCGAAGATAAAATTCACCGAAAGACGGCCATTAGCGCAGATTCGCGGCTCCCTTGACAGTTCCAACGTGGTGAGGCGAACCCGTGAACGAAAAAAAAAAAGAAAAAAAAATGTTAGAAGAGACTGGCTCACATAAATGCATGCAGCATTGTGGAAGGTACAGCCATATCGAAATTGATGGAGACAGTTTGCGGACTGTGTAGACGTTTTGAAAGCGAAGGTTTTTTTTTCTTTCTTTTTTTTTTTTTTGTGGCAGCGGTCCCGGAGTTTCCACACCATTCCGCTGTTGTCTTGCTCAATAGCTCATGCCTAAAAAAAAGAAAAAAAAACTGTTACTCACCTGATGGTGGGACGTATAACCTCGGTCTCTCCAGCACGTCAGCCCAATGCCCTAACTATTAGACCACAATTGCACGCATACTTCTGTGGTGACAAAGGCAATTAGCTCTTTGAGAGGATCGCCACTCGTGTCACATTACGTGGCAAGGGCAAGCGAAAGTACGCATGCGCGGCCACCCATTACCTTTAAGCCAAAGACGCAGGAATGAAGTGGGCAAATTTATAGAATTTCATTAACAGTTTCACGAAAGCTTCGTTTCACGTAGATTGCAAGATGTGTGCTGGACCTGCAATCTTTTTTTTTTAGACCACCATGCTTACGTGCAGATATTTTGTTTTGATTGCACATAACCTATGGACTTATGAAAGATACCAGTAGCTTTCAACTTCAAAGCAGTAAGTCGGTGCACTGACCTTAGACACCATGTATGAAGGTAACGTTGTGTGTGGAATCATAACCCATCTCCTCTTAAAGGGTTCACAGCAAAAATTTTCAGCTCTGTCTACAGGTATTCCTCTGTTGACTTATACCACCGTTGCTTGAAAGCGTAAGTTCATAAGCACGTATTCCGTCTGATGTGCAGTCTATGAACGTATTACATGGTCATATTTAATCTCATAATATATTAGCTATTGGCTACGGCTATATTTGAAAGTTACCCTTTGACATTTATAAGTGTGTAACTAAGCACTGCTTAGGGTCTATTATAGACTACTAATTGTTATGCTTATTTTGCACTATTGCCATCCTATATACAATTCCGAATAACAGCATAAATCCGCAAGTTCGTGCACTTGTCTAAAGAAACATAGTCCGCAGTCTGTTTGTAGGTCATAGATAGTCTGCAGAAGTTGTCTATGGGCAGTCTATGCAATTCATACAATGTCTTTATAGGTCTTTAAAACTACTTAAAACAGCTTTTTTTTTTGCCGATTCACAGCCGCATTCATACGAGTGCGAGCCGAAATTGCTGAATTATTGAGCATTGTAAAAGCGCTTCGCGACTGGCATGGGGCATGGCTATAGTTTAACGAAGAAAAGACCAAGGAGAGATAGACGAAATGATATACCGCGATAGAAATAGTACAACCTGCATAGATAAAGCAGGCTAGGCGACTGTTTGTCACAGCCCCGTTTTAAAGGAGATGCCGATAAAAATCATCATCATCACTGGCCCCCTTTATTGGACAGTACATGGTCACTGGCCAGTCGGAAAGTCTTACTTGACATGAGCGCCTGACTGTTGCCACGCAGCTCCTCATCTAGTGCACGTGATTAATCTGAACGCCATTCTGTTCTCTCGTTATGCTACTGGTTCAATTCTCATGGCCCTCGACACGTGTAAGGTAAAATTTATTGGTAAAAGTTTAGTCAACCTCACTGCCTTTTTTACCGCCCCCCTCACCCAACTTACACACTCTTTCAATCGTTTACATGCATTCCGAAGTCGTCTCCAACGTTTGCTGTTGCCATTTATCAAATGAAATGCAAAAAAATAATGTAATGTTGGTAACATAAAAGCAGGCTCGGCAAGTACGCCGCCAAGAAACTCACTGACAGTGTGTAAAAAATAAATACATAATAAATGAAAAAAAAAAGAAAGAGCCAGGGAAGTAAGCCAAAGAGCGTCCGCCCACACATCTTCGTGCAAGACAGCACTAGTTCATCTTTCACAAAAAGATTCTGCGAGTATGTAAAAAAAAAAAAGGTTCCGTGCAAAAATTTAGGAGACCTGCAGACTCCCGTAGAGTTCTCCACGCACTGCACAGACCACGGATTTGTCGGATGAAGCTGAAAGCCGTGGGCTGCCCACTACACCACAGCATACTTGAGCTTCACTCTTTTAGACAGTTTCACTCTCTCTATTACTCTTCCAAGTAGCATTTATGTCAATCACAGGGAAAACCTGCATGGACATAATGCAGTTTATAGATGCCTATAGACATTCCGTGTAGGTTGTATAAGCGAAGCTTGACACGACCTAAAACATTGCTGCGCAAAATGTGAACGCTATAGACTACGAGCACACCAAACGAAGATACCGCGAATTCGCAGCTCGGCTATCAGCCTATAAGCGTAATCAATGTCTGGCAAATTTTGTCCAACGTATGGCCCATCTACCCACACATTTGCCCGCCGTGGTATAGCCCAGTGGTTATGGCGGTGCGCTGCTGGGCTCTAGGACGCGGGTACGATTCCTGCCGCGGCGGCGGTCCCACTTCGATCGGGGTGTAATGCGAAAATCCGCCTCCATTACAGCCTGTGAATGTCGATGTACAGCGAAGCTGTTGCTGACGTTAGACAAGTATCACCACCCCCACAAGCTGCGGACATGATAGCTTCAGATTGTAATTCGAACGTACGAGAAAACATAACTCTGTTACGCGGAAACTCGAAGACAAAGCCCTTTTCCAGCCGCCGTCTGAGGTCTGTCTGAGCGGCCGCGCCCGCTAGGTGGCGGTACGGTTTTGGGTGAGCACGTGAACAGCTTCGCTGTAAGAACGCTCGCGTGCCGTGCACTGGGTGCATGTTACAGAACCCCAGGTGGTCAAAATTAATCCGGAGCCCCCCCTCCCACTACAGCGTGCCTCATAATCGTATCGCGGTTACGGCACCTAAAACCTCGCAATTTAATCAAATGAATTGGTTTTGCCCAACATTGGGCGCGCATTGGCTCAACTTCTTGTGCCACTAGGTAAATATAGCCCCGTTTTCCGAGTCATCACGCCTCCCACTCCAGTGCACGGTATTCGCTGTGGAACTTAAGATTGAGAATGGTGGTTGGAAGCCGGTGATAAATAAAACAAAGAAAATAAACTTAAGTATATATATACCTTGCCGCAGAACCGCGCATATATCTTCCTTTGAACCGCGCTCCGGCGCCGTTACACTTTGTGTGTGCGAAGCGAGATAGGACCTGCGTGGTGAAGCGTGATGGAATAGCAAGAAAGTGCCGATAAGAAATCGTTGAGGCTTGAAACGGTGCTATTAAAACGCAATCTAATGCTGTGCAGGGCTCTCTATATGTCTAGCGCTGTGCGACGTGCGCAAGTTACACGTCCCGGTTGCCGAAGCGCTTCTTTACGAAGTTCGCGCAAGGAAAACAAGGAAACAGCAGAGGGTCATTAGGAGAACGTGCGAAGATTACTTGGTCTTCAAAAAAAGAGGAAAAAAGACGCAATAAAGAAGAGTTGCGTAAAGAATAAAAAAAAAGACGGGTGGTAGTGCAGCCGGAAGACGAGATATCAAATGCATATAGCTTTGTTCCTCAGGTGTTTCTTTTACTTAAAAAAGTAAAAATAACACGCATTCTATCAGAAGCACATTGTTTATAGCTAAGACAGGCAGAAAGGGTCAATAAATTGTTAAATCCATCGACCCAGGTAATCACCCGAAAAGAAAGCGACAAGGCATGCTGCAAGACAAGCTCCCCGCAGCATGTCTTGCATCCAAATTGAAGGCTTATCTGTAGCCAGGGCAGATTACCTAAAACATGTTTTTGAAGGATGCAGACAATAGGATAAAAATATTTAGCGATACGAGTTGCACACACGGGAATAGAGCGAAAAACATCTAGCGGCTCCAGAAGCATGGGCCAATGTAAAACCAACGATAGGCCGCAATGAATGATAATGTTGGACCTACATTTCCCCCATTTACAGCTTTGCAGGTTCGCACCACGGTGGCTCATTGGTCGAAGTGTTCGGTCATTCCGCGAATCCTCCAAAGGGCGTATAGGCTGAGAGCCCTTAGTTCCGTTCCATGTTCCGAAATATTGATTATATTATTGCGAAGTGCAATTTTTGCATACTCATCATTCTATATTGACCTTGTGAATCGTCGTTGTGCGCATGCGTGGTCAAGGAAGGACCATGGTATATAGCTTAGATGTCCATTCCGCTGTTTGGTTTTGGCACGTAAACCCCATAATTATTATTCATTCCGTTGTTTTTTTTTTTTTTCGTCCAATGCATTCATTCTCTTTAGATCTATTTGTGGGGGAGGCCGATAAAAACACGTCCCGTTGTTCACGTTATCAAAACTAAGTACCGACTCTCAACTTCCATTTTGCACAAGAGCAGGGTATTTCGAAATTTGTACGTAGATAATACACGTGACTCACCCGTGGTGGTGCAAGCGCATATATAGTGTACATGGTCTGGTTACCCAGGCCTCTTTATCGGGCAATAAATACGTGACCTCAGGACGATCGATACCTTAACCGACTCCTGCCCCCGACCAACGTTTACTCCACCGATTTCCCAACCATGCGGGCGGCACGTTGCTTCACCGCAACATCACTTCTGCGAAAGATTAGCTGTGGGATGTGGAAAAGCAGGCAAATTGTAACGTCATTGTTGCAATGCTTTCATTTAGCCATACACTTCGGTCAGCAGCCTTGTAAATTGTCATGTGGCGTGGAAAAGTTGGAGCGAATTGGAGTAGGATGAAAAGCGCACCGTCAGAAATAGAAAACGTACAATCCTGCGGCTGAGACCAGGCAAGCCAGTGTACGTGCACACCTGCGACGTACTGAACGCCTACCGGCGAATCCGGTCAGCGCCATACTATCGTATATGGGAGTTAAGTAGGACAAGCACAGGCGCATGTGCATAAAGCGTGCTGAAATGGGACTAACATGATCAGGGCCAACTACATGAAACTGCCGAAGCCTGTTTCCCTGGTGAACTTTCCGCTTCATGTGACACCCTTATGACGTGAACAAATGTTTCGGCCATGCGATGACAATTCGGCAAATATGGAACACTTAACAAACACAGTGAATTAGCCGCTACGGCCTGACGATGTCCAAGTAAAGTGTCGGTCTGACGATATGACCTGACGATGGCACATTTCGCAAACGTTACAAAGTACTCAGTAAGTATTCCTAATAATCATATATATGAGTACCAATTTTTTAATGATTAATACGTTTATCATGATGATGAGATGGTCTGATGATGGTAAATTAAGCCAAACCTGAGCTTATGGGGTGAGTCTATGCATCTCGTCTATTTAGCCGACACGCCCGGTCGTTACGACTTTGACTCCGTGCCTATGTCGACGCTGCGTTTGGCGTTATTGAGTGCTCGCTACAACGCATCGCCACTGACCACTTGCTGTAATTCCACGTTGACCTTGCATTCCGTTGGAATTCTTCCACGTTACCACCGGAGTGCGTCTTTCCGTTCTACACCGCAGCGTCGGGAAGCAGCTGCGAAGAAATTAAGTCCGTTTGTCTATGTGTTCCCCGCTTCCCGTAAGTTTTGGTAAACGATGACCGTCCAACCTTTCCCGCGATAAGAGTCGAGCCAACGGCCGATCAACGCCGGCAAGCGCCCTCAAATCCCCGCTCCACCCGTTCCCGCTTCACAGCAACGCAGGGAACGCAGCGAGGGCTTAGTTTAGAGCTACAGGGAGAGAGAGAGAGGGAGAGATGGGAAACGAAGCTCACTTGCACTCACAGGCGAGCCGTATATATAGTTCTAGGTGACATGGGCCGTGCGAGCCAGCCACCTAACCAGGCGGCCTCGCGGATCAATAGCGCGCGCGGGGAAGAGAGGCCCTTGCTCGCTAATTGAAGGAGCGGCTGCAACGGCGCGTTCATCACGTTCACAGCGAAGGCGCGCTTGGTCGCCACGAAGCCGCGGAAGCTTCGGATCCCGGCGCGGGATCATCAGCGGCAACGAGGCGAAGAGAGAGACGGCGCCGGTTCCGGCTTCGACTTGCGGCCTGGCGGGCACGAACCTTCATGTACACACACAACGGCTTCACTCCTCCCTCTTCCCCTCCCCCATACGCGCACAGACAGACACCCACACTTCCGCAGGGGAAACTGAGGAGACTTCGCTGTCGCAAACGAGGCAGGGAAAGAAACCTATTGCAGTGATGGTTACAATTTTTTTTTTCATCACAACAGCTGTTGTAGGGACGATTGTGCAGCTATGTGCGTCCCTGTAGAGACCATTTTTTTGTCGTTTTGTTGCATCTTTTACTCATTCATCTAGAGTATAGCATGTCAGGTGCTTCGCTAAGCTAACATCTCCAGCTCTCATTGACCTTCTATCTGTGGTATAGGGACTGCGTGTCCCTAATTGCTGTGTGCGCGCACCTGCACCTGTCGCCCTTGTGTGACGGCATCGTTTGCGTTGCGCTGTAGGGAGTTTGCAGCAGCATTCGCGGCGTCGTCGAAAGTCGGTGCCGTAGTCCACTGTCATAGGGTCGTGGTAGCTCCTCGGTATAGCGATCATCATGACGCCGTCTTGACGACCTGCAAAGCGTGCAGATAGCATCGCCCAACTAGGCGCCAGAAACCTATAGACGCGTTCCAGAAGTGGCCAACGTCGAGACTCACATCGCCGACGAACTGGTGTCGCGGGTACTGTCTTGTTCCTCTTCCTTCATTCGGGTGGTATTCGGAATGACAGACATGGCCTCAGCTGGGACGACACATCAACACCCGGCTCACTCGCTCCAGGCAGGTCCATCAACTACACTTCTCCGCGGCATGAAGGGAGCCACAGGCATTCGGCGGTTGCAAGCGATCATGCACTCAAAGGACCGATCTCCAGCCTGATGCTGCACAATTTTGACTGCAGTCGGAAGATAAACCTGGCTTATTTCGCACGAGAAGCCGATGGCCGAAACGGTCGGTACATTTCCGCCTTCGCATCTGACAGGCCAGAGGCGCGCAACAAACGCTACGCCAGCGCTTGCGTCGTTCGTGCCCGACCGTCTCATATATGCGTATTTACACGACGGAAGGCTCCGCGGAACACTGTTCCGCAGATGATAGAGAGTTTTAGCTTAATAGTCCGGTAAACGCAAGCAGCCTGGGCGTTTTTCCAGACGGGCGGAGGCGTAAACGTGAGCGGCTGGAGTGGTAACGCCACCTAGTGGCGCAGAGCTCAACCTGACACAGAGCTAGTATGCTGTAACCAAGCGTAATCTCCTTCGCTGATGGTGTAAATTTTCGCAGTGGCGTAATCGTGTCACGATTCGCCACTGCCGAAAATTTACACCAGCAGCGACGTAGAATACACTCGGTCACTGTAACATTAACTCTGTGTTGTCCTGTTGAGCTCTGGGCCACTATATGGCTGCACCATTCCGGCCGCTCACGTTTACGCCTCCGCCCATCTGGAAAAACGCCAAGTCCGCTTGCACTTACCGGAATACTAGACACGCTAAAATGGTTTAATGATTCCGAAACCCGTCCGGTGGTGTTATTCTAGACATATCGCGCCACACTGTCAAATTCGCCATATTGTCAGTTCTGAATGGCTCACAGGGCTGCTGCGGCCGTTATGATTGGCTCGAAATGTCAACATGGAGGAATGTGACTTTTCCGTAAATGTATTACCCTTTTACGGAATACCGGGTTACCGGAGACTGGAACTGTGGTAGCAATGCTTGTAGTGACATCTTGTGACATTTTGTCCAACTACAACCCGTTTTCGTATTACGTGAATGTTCTCGTCGAATAAAACTTAACAGAAAGGACTGAATGGTAACGATTACGGCGCTACCGACGCCTTAGAGAGAGAGACAGAAGAAAGGAGAAACAGAGGTTAAACAGAGAGGAATGTCCGTTTTGCTACTCTGCACAGGGAAAAAGTAAAAAGGGCAGATAAAAGGTAAATGAAGAGAGAAACTGGATCATTGGGCGAGCGCAACACAAGCGTGAAATACAAAAAAATCCCGATGAAATGTTCCAGTCGTTGTCGTTGGCACAGACCCGATGTTCGAAGAAAGAGAACCGTATTCTTCATTGAGCCGCTTTTGAGACGCTTATCTTGTGCGCACGAAATTATTGTAAAAGCTCGTGGAGCATTACTCAATATTAATGGGAGGCCAGCACTGCACTCAGTGTGTCATTTTAGCCGACGTAGAGTGCTGGCCGTTTAAAAGCAAACCAGTAACTTATATTAATGATCAGATTACGGACATAACTTGTCGATCTGCAACTGACCCTTCATCTTAGGAGTACCGCGTCTCACACTAGGGTCAGCACGTACGTCTCGATCTCTTTCGGAAGCCGAGAGCTGACGATTCGAAAGACTAACGTGCTGTAAAGCGACTGAGGCGGAGAGTACGTCGATAATTCTGTTTCGTTCTATTTCATGGCAACAAAAAAAAGTAAATATCTTAATGCTACAAAAGAATAGAAACAACCCCGCCAATATCGACACAAGTCTCGCTACGAAATCTCTGACAGTGCCTCCACAACTAAATTTCCTATAGACCCGGCCAGCTGTAGCGGAAAGCCAGCATTTCAACAACTGTATACAAAAATCGCCAACTACATGGCGGGCGTTCCAACAGGCCCGGAAAGCCGCAACAGGAAGGAGGCAAGAAGAGACCAAGACCCGAGAACCCGGGTTGCGACCGCGCGCCACGAAATAACGTCGTCAGCGGGAGGAGAGGGCGAAGCGGGCGGGGCCAGACACCGCGGACTTGGTGTCGGCGGAGTGCCAGCAGCGGCGGTGTTGCTTCGGACACAGCGCACGCGAGCTAAGCCTAGCGGCGCCGCTACTTTCTTACTTTTCCGGGGGAAATAAACTCGTTACGGAGAGCGCCCGCCCGCACGAAAAGAAGAAATAAAAGGGCCGCGTTAGAATGGCACCGCAGTGTGCTATGGTGGTGGCTGTCGGAGCGAGGAGCCTTTATAACGACTTCCGTACGGCGGCGCTCGGAGAACGGCCTTTGACGGCACCGGGAAAAAGAAGAGGGTGCCCGCTTGTCTTTCTCTCCGTTCTCCACGTCCCCATAAATACGGTGCAGTGGTGGGGAAGAGAGGGCGAATTTCAAAACAGTGAAGGCACTGCAGCGTTCAACTGTCGCAGGTGCTGGAAAAGGACGGACCACGTTCTGCTTTTTCTTTTTCTTTTTTTTTTTTAGCGAACATGCAGTTGATACTGTGCGGGTTTGAACTGAAAGATAGATAAATGAGATGCGAAAGGCAGGGAGGTTAACCAGTAGATATCCAGTTTGCTACCCTGCACTCAGAAAGGGAGAAGGGGAGACAGAAATATAAGGAAAAAATGCACAGACTATAAAAAGAGAGGGAAATGAAAAGAAACCACCAACCCACATGGAGGAGCGCGGAAGTGTCACAGTCGTTCAAACAGTTCACTTCACCGGATGAACTTCAGTATAGCGCCTTCGTCGCCTTCTGGTGTGAAGCCGCACCAGCCGGCACTCCCAAATTGTCTGCTCAGAAAGCGGCCGGTCGTCGAGGCGTGCCAACACCGTCACGAGCGACTGTCTCCATTCCGATGCGGCAAGCAAGCATTCGTAAAGGCTCATTCACACTACGCCGACACGACATCGATTTTGGTCTGCCGACTCTTGGCGACAGCAGTTTACAGGACGGAAAACGCTGTGGCTAACGGTTTAATGGAAGGAAAACGCTGTCGCCAGCAGTCGGCAGACCAAAATCGGTATCGTGTCGGCTTAGTGTGAGGGATACTCCAGCCACAGTCGGCAGAGAGCAGTTGTCTCGATGCGGGATAGTCCAGACTGAATGTGTAGTCGGAGGGATGGATCCAGGCGGTGCAGACGAGTATGCCGAAAACCTGGCGCGTTACACATGGATCGCGTGGCAACACGCGCGAATATGCGAAGCTTTGTTGCTGCATCGGTTCTTGACAGCGAGATGGATTCCTTCACGGCATCTTCGTGAGCCCTCCTAGCAACTTCATCGGCATGCTCGTTGTCCGTGATGCTGCACTGGCCTGGGGGCCACCTCTCCACGCTGCCAATATACCGGGCCAGCGCCTCCTTTTACCAGGAGATATCGGCGTACCATGATTGCCTCCACAGAGATTATACACCTGACGAGAGGATGCTGGCATCTCCTTGGTGTTTGGCTCGCCCACAAGTTCGACTCTCGGTACCAGGAATTCGAACGGAAGTAGGATTCTCGTCGCCAGCTCTCAAGCAGCTATCTCTGCTCAGGCTGCACGATACATACAACGACCATCTTCAGATTTACACTGATGGCTCGATCCTTCAGATTTACACTGATGACTCGACTACTGTGGATGGATCTGCAGGAGCTGTGATCTTCGCCGAAAAAGCCATGACCATTCAGTTTAAAACATCGCCCCGGACAACGTCGACTGCTGCGGAACTTGCTGCCCTTCGCGTGATTCGTGAAGATCTACCATAAAGATGGAGCCTGTTTACCGATTCCAAGGCAGCCTTGCAATGTCTGTTATCCTGCTCTAGGTCGTGGACAACAAACCCAACTTCTGCTAGAAATGAGGCAGCTATATCACCAACTAGCAGAGAAAGGGCATTACTGCGAGGTGAGGCAGATATAGTGTTGGGACTCGGGGTCGCGTTTAGGCCGGTGATCCTTCAGCCATAGGGATGAGTACGTCCGGGAGTAAAAGCGACAGAAAAAAGGGTTTATTCTACATATTTACAGCGGCTCCAAATGTGGAAGCCCACTCCATGGGGAAGCACTTTGAATGTCTCAGCTCACTACATGTCGGAGCACATATCAGAACACGTCAGGACACACCACTGCACCCATGGTGTCTGCTGTTACGATTGATGTGTGACACCCCGTTCAAAGAGGATTATGCTGTTACGATTGACGTGTGACATGCGTGTGGAGGGGATTATCGGAGGACCATGCCTAAACCAATGGAGGATGAATCCCTGATTTGCTATGGTTGTCTCGAGTGGTCCTCAATCTGGCGGGCGAGTCGCAGTGAATAATGGCCCCTTTGTGTGCGTGCGCCCAGGAGGCGAGGGGGTCCACCTTCACCGAACTGTGTACCACCGGGGCCTCGAGTCGCAGTGATTACTGGCCCCTTTGTGTGCGTGCGCCCAGGAGCGAACGGTGCACGACAGAAGCCTCGAGTCGTCGCTAGCGGAGGCAAGCCCGGGAAACGTCGCCTAAGAGAGAGGGAGCAGCCGCCAAACCCCCGACTGGACTCAGCACCTGTCACGTGACGTTGACGTGAGCGAAATCCCGCCTACGATTTTAGCGGGCTCATTGAAGCGGCCCCGCCATGTATTTTCTCATCATTCTCTTCTTTTTTTATCCTTCATCAACCATGAAATAAACTGTGCAAGTTTCGCACTAAGAAATCGTCTTGCCCCTGCCTGATCGCCATGGTCTACCGGACGCCTGCAGCCCGCCGACAACGCCACGCTACCGAGCAGTAACGCCGGTCGATCTTGAAGGAACCTGCGTCGCAACACTGCTTATAAAGCAGTCGTCTTCCCTAGTTGACCCGATTAGGGAATCTGATGACCTTGGTGCGGCCAATCAGAGGGGTCGTATTGTTCACAGAGCTCTGCCTCTAATGTTGCACCCTCGGGAGCAAGGAAGAGGCAATCGGGAAACAGGGGATTGACACTCCTTCCACGAAAGTCAGCGACTTGGTTTCTTGCTCTCCGTGACGGTCATCTTGCCAGGGTCGGGAGAGTGACCTTCGTGCTGGTCCCCGCTTTCACGAAGGGTGGCGGTTGTGGTCGCTTCGTGACCTTCTTTGTCACCACGTCCCGGCCGGTGTCGGGCACTGTCCCCGTCTGGGCGACGCTGATGGCCTGCCTCGATGGAAACAACCAAAGAATGCGCCCGGCCGATTCGGGACGCAACAACAGCGTTTAAGATGGGACTACGTGTGCCTTACCACTGTCTCTTGTAGTACGCCAACGTGCACGCGTGGCCACGAGTTCGATTCCGAGTTGGTTAGTCAGTCCAATGAGTCAGTCCAATGAGTCAGTCGGTGGTCGGTCGGTCGGTCGGTCGGTCGGTCGGTCGGTCGGTCGGTCGGTCGGTCGGTCGGTCGGTCGGTCGGTCGGTCGGTCGGTCGGTCGGTCGGTCGGTCGGTCGGTCGGTCGGTCGGTCGGTCGGTCGGTCGGTCGGTCGGTAAGTCAGTCGGTCTGTCTGCCTGCCGGTCCGTCGTACGGTCGATCACTGTCAGTCAGTCGGGTCAGTTGGTCGGTCTGTTGTTAAGGGTGCAGTGTATTCATGCGCAGCAACGTCGCCCACTCTCATGGGCGCCGTAGCATCGTCTGCTGTATTAGAGCAGACGTGACGGGGAGCGATGCACCGCGTTAAACTGGAGTGTCTTGCAGAGAAGCATGCTGTTTGAAACGCCAGAAAATTTGATCCTACAAGCTGGTGCGAAATAAAGTGAAAGCGAGAAAACAGCGTCGCGGCCTCAACTATATACAGGACAGGCGTCGTAAGTAACGATGAAACTTTTTGCCGAAGCGGTAAGAAAAAACATCGAGAAAGACTTCCGAAAAATGTTTCACGTAGGAGAAGCATTGAAGTAAATCACAAAAAAACAAAGCAAAAGAGGGAAGGCGACAACTCGACATCTCTTGACAGGACAGAAACGAACCTTTTGACAGAGCGGTTGATTATGCAGATTCGACACACTCCGTCGGTACATGTAAACATACAGCGAGTGCTTCCTTACGCGCGCGTCATTCTATTCATATAAACAGGTGGCGTGGAGCTTTCGAATAAAAGTTGGCAGCAGCGCATTTGCGTCGTGAATGTCTCGTCGTGAACGTCTTTCAACACCGCGAATTCATTCCTTCACAAATCTGCTCCGTCTTCCTGAGAGGAAGCTTTATAAACCTTTTCGCGCGCTGGATTCTGTGCCTACACCATAAATTGAAACGCGAGCAGGAAGTAATTGATGAGGACGCCTGTTACGTGTTACGTGTACATGGAAGCGTGATGCGTCATCACTCTGTAACCGGTATCTAACCATGGAGTAGTGCTTAGTGTGCGTTTAGCAGTCTGAATTAGGGCACCTTCACAAATGTAGGTGAACCTGAAAACGGAACAACGCGTTGTAGTAGTTTCGGAATGGTTCGCGTTTGAACTTATGCTAACAGTACATCCTGCATCAAGAGTAATTTTCGATGCTAAACCCTCTGACACATTGTGTGTGCAGTCCAATGCTTTCTTACGTTTCACGTACGATTCCTACGTAAATTAGATGGAACGTATGTGAAATCCACAACAATTACGTAAGAATGATATGGTAAAGGAAACGAACAATATAAGGAATTATTGGAACGCATAAAGAACTTATGGCCCATTCGACTGGTCGTTTCAGGGCCCCGGTTCGATTGCTCTGGTAACAGTGCAAAAGGACAATTAAACTTTATTACACAGATAAAGGACTTTGTAGGGTTATCTCGACCTCGTTAACACCTTTAGGAACGTGCTTATTGCCGCAGTAAATCTTAGTATCCTCGTTAAATGGTTTTTAAGGCTTCGCGGGAGTGCTCGTGAAAACGATTGGTTGAAGGTGCCATTATTTTTCATTGGCGTAATATTAGGAGATGTTGATCCACAAAATACGGCGCCGGCAATTCCTCGGCTCTTGAATATGTGGTACGTATATTAACATACAGTCAGTGTGAAGGAAACGGTACCAGACGAGGTGTCGCGGTTAAATTAACTTAGCCGGAGTATACCGACCCATTTGTGCATTAGAATGTCCCTCGTGATGCCCGAGAGTGCACTCCGGGTGTGTTCATTTACCTACAACACTAAGTCTGGTACCACTTCCACCGTGCTAATGGCGCGGTAATGGCAGTGCTCGAAATTATCCGCTAAATTTGGCGGGAACATTGAGCGGGTGATACCGAAATTCCCCCGCGACCACGGTGCACGGGACAGCAAATAGATAAAATTCTCAGGGTTTTGTAAATAAAAACGGTTGACGATTTTCGCATTGGCCCTCAGATGCAACACGGTAACTATAGCGGACAAAAAAGAAAAAGAAGAGAGCCCTATTTGTCCCTTATTACAATAGAATGAGCCAGCTGGCATCCGAAGTTAAGCGCAGTACTATGAATTAATTTTCCTGTCAGAATAAAAAAGAAAGCGTGCAGGCATGGTCAATAGCTTACGGGATACACGCTCCGCGTGAAGCTGGTTCTAGCTAGTAGCCATTAAAACAATACAACACTGTGCTGACCTCGTACACACTAATATACTTAGCAGTTTTGAAATACGGGGCTGCGTGCACAGGATGAGGTAATATTACGGCGCTGAACTCACAAAGATTTTCCTCCAGGGGTACTTTTTTTTTTCCTTGGCTGGTGGATTTCACTCATAATATGTCGAGCGTTAGGATTGGCTGGAATTTTTCTCTTACGAACAATTCTCGCGTAAGAGCTTTTTGCGAGTACGGGCCCGGCTTATCCTAAGAAACCCGCATCCCGTAAAAAGTTGGCCCATCGTGTACACAAGTGTCAGTCACGAATAAACCGTATTCGAACAGATCAATATCGTATCCCTATACTTGAGTACAGTAGAAAACAAGTTAAAATTTCTCCTTAGGTATGCGTAAGGAGCTGCGCAAGACAGAAGTGCGACCCGAAGTATTCCGCGGTAGCAGCAACACTGTTGCCGCGATGAGCTCGAAATTACTTATACCATGGAATTTAATACTAAATGTATCAGATTACTTATTCAGGGTGCCACCCAATCCTAGTACTACCTGCCGTTGAACGACTACAGCGCCAGATTTTCCTGTAGTAGCTTCAGTGCGAAACTCAATCATCATAATTATACAAGGTTTGCATGAAATTTGGCACTACTTTCATTCGCGTCCCATGGCGATCGACCTCCTCAGCACGCCCCCTCTTCACCCCTGCAGTTTCCGTACTACTGCACAGATTTAAGGCAGTGAATACCTCTTCTCTCTTCCTGCTGCAATTACTGGCATTGAAGGAAGCGCGCTGGTGGACGCTCAAGAAGAACGGTATAAAAAGGTGACGAACATTTAGGAAGCGTGCACGTTTTAAGTGGCAATTCGCGGATTTGAATGCGCGGCGCACGAGAAAGCGTGAGGGCATGAAAACGGGGGGGGGGGGGGGGGGGGGGCGTTCGAGAAAAGGGATGGGCCCGAACGGGGTTTATTCCGCATTCTATTGGGCTGCTCCCGCTTTTGCTGATGGGAATATAGATTGGTTGTGTGGGTTGAAAATGGGACGAGAGAATAACGAGGAGCTGGTAGAACGCGGTTGTTATCGACAAGTTATGTCAGCGCGACAATGGCCTGCAGAGTCACGGAGTTAAAATGCACGGGCGCGCCGACTCTTTGCAAAGCATTTGACGGGGCTAACTCACGTCCAAGCGATAAAAGGGGTCCATGCATTGCACCGTGCTCTCTGTCTCCGTTCACCTCCTTTCTTCTTCGTTACTCTCCGAGGCAATCTACTTCCTTTCTTTCTTCTCTAGCTATTGGCGCCAAATTTTCGCGCCGGGCGGCGGTCAAGTATAGAGAAATGAACTTCTCGAGAACCCTTTCAGCTATCAAAATGTTAAGTGGTTCGATCACGGGCTTTTGGCGTTGTCGCCGCTTGAAGCGGTGTCGGCGCGTTTTTCGATTGCGACTGCGACCAATAAATGTACGATACGCTAATTTCAATGATCAGATAAATGAAAATGTATTGCGCCGCGGAAATTACTCATCGCAGTTCTACTATCGGCGATAGAGACATTAATAGCGCGCCGTGTGGAAGGGCGGGGGGAGCGGTGCAGCCGCGGCACATTAGATTTGATGCTTGCGGGAATTAAACTAACTTAAGTAGAAAAGATTGCAGTGTGCCCCTGTGGGCGCCAGTCTGCTACTATACATTCGCGACCACCGTTTGAATAAATGGCAGTTATCTTAAGCAAAGTCCCCGCATAAAACAAAAGTGCAAGCGCAAGAGTGTCGTCGCACGACAGTATGCAGACACTGTTGCTCTGTCATTCCCGTGGTATACCATGTGGTCCATTTTTTTTCAGCAGTCAGGGAATGAGCCATATGCTATCTGCCTGGCGTGGAAGTCAAGCCACAAATCACGATCTCAAGAGAGCGTCGTGTCGTCGACTTGGATATACGAGCATACGATGCGACCAACGTCGGGCACTTGCGTTTATGCGTACAGTTATCCAATGTCATGCCTCTCGGCCAACCGCTACAGAGTGGAAGATCGATCGATCCATAAATATGTCAATCAATCAATCAATACATCCACTCATTCACGCATGTATGTATGTATGTATGTATGTATGTATGTATGTATGTATGTATGTATGTATGTATGTATGTATGTATGTATGTATGTATGTATGTAATGTATGTATGTATGTATGTATGTATGTATGTATGTATGTATGTATGACACAGACAGACAGACAGACAGTCTGTCTGTCTGTCTGTCTGTCTGTCTGTCTGTCGGTCGGTCGGTCGGTCGGTCGGTCGGTCGGTCGGTCGGTCGGTCGGTCGGTCGGTCGGTCGGTCGGTCGGTCGGTCAATCAGTCATATTCTACTATTCACACGCGGAGTCCGATCTGCTCGTTAACTAGAACACCGCCCATGTAGTAATACGCCAACGTCATCACTCCCCCTTCGTTTAAGCATTCACCCGATAAATCGACGCGCCAGCGGCCCACACTCATTCACCAACTGCGTTGAAGCTAAGCATACGATCCCTAGCGAAGCAGCGGACCACCCGCTTTGAACCATGCCCCAGCTCAAACGTCTGTTAATCATCACAGCCGCCCTCAGAGGAGGGGAGAACCCCGAGCCCTGACGTTAACCAGAAGCCCCGGCAACAGTCACTCCGCCACAGAAGTAACCCGGAGAGAACACGTCGACACCCACGTAACCGTCATCATCTCTCCATATATTCTCGCGCTTCGCGCGCGGAGCCCTGATAAACAAGCCAGTCGCGTAGCGCGCCAGATTCGGCTGAATTATTGCCGCACGCAGCTCAACGCTCGATCACCATTGCTCCTCGTGTTTCCCGTCTCACGATGCACGTTACCGTCGCGCCACGACGTTCCTGAGTTCTCGTATAGGCATCTGTTCTGTTACTCTCTCTTCTCCATCAGTTACTCTGTACTTGCGGCCTGTTTCTGCTGCGATCAGCGCTAAGCTTGCGTGTATACGTTTCAGGGCTGGCTTGCACGAAGCGCTTTTTTCCCCCCTGTAGTTAAATTTACCTATACGACTTTAAATAGTTTTGCGCAGGTGGCGGTAGGTTAGCCACAGAGAATATTCTTGAGACATTAGAATTGTCAGTCATAGTGGAAGAAAGTATGTGTGTTTGGAGTGTGGGAAGGCGGTTACGTGGTAGAGGCGGAGAGGAGATGGGAAAGCTTAGAAGAGCGTATATATATATATATGCAGTCTGCAATTCGCTCCTCGAATAAGCATCACGTGTGCCGTGTGAGCTCCTGAATAGCATATTGCAATGTGGTGAACGCGGTTTAAATCACGCATTTAAACGCATTTGTCTCGTTCTCTCGCAAATACCGCTAAAGCGCAATTGAATTTTTTTTCCTTTGCCTTTTTCTCTTTGACAGCTCACTACTCGACTGCTTACAATTTACCGCGCAAGAATGCGCGGGAAAATATACCCGTCGTTTTATGTCTTAGCTGGTCCCCACTCGTCGCAGAAGTCGCTGAGAGCCTCGCGAGATGCATCCATGGCATTTTTCTACGGGCTCGTCCATTCCGAAGACAAAAGCCACCCGTATAACCGTCAACCTTAACCCCATTCAAGGTATAGTTGCCGACCGCGCTGTCGTTCCGTCCTCGACGTTGTTGCCGTCGCTGTGCCTTTATTGTTGACGTGTTCCTCGTTCGCTGTCGTCAATGTCGTCGCGCGGTTATTGCTGTTCCTGTCATCGTTCCGTTATAGCTGTCATTGTTTCTGTCATCAAGTGCGTGTCACTGTCCCCTGTCACTGCGGACAGGCTATCACTGTTTCCGTCGTCTCCGTCGCCGTTGCGTTATCGCTGTTCCTGTTTCTGTCGTGAGGCGCCGGTCGCTGACGTAGATCCCTTATCGCTATCACTGTTCCTGTCGTCGGGCCCTTGTCGCTAGCCGTCCCCGTCGTCGTACCGTTACCGCTATCACTGTTTCTAAATTCAGGACATTACCGACGTCGCTGCCGTCGTTACGTTATCGCTCCTTCTGCTCCTGTGGTAAAGCCCGCGTCGCTGCCCGTATCAACGTCACGTTATCACTGCCTCTGCTCCTGCCGTCATGCCAACGTCGCTGTCGTCGTGCCGGCTATCGTTGTTCGGCCATGGCACTTAAGGCGTCCGCCTATAAGCGGCCCTTTGTATATTTTCTTGTTTCGTTTTCCTTGGGTATCGTGCAGGCCAGCGCGGACAGATGCGCGAAAAATAGCCTCGCGCCGCGCACTTAAACAGCCGATGCAGTTTCTCCGCGGTTCCGCTCGCTTCGTTTCAAACCGGCTCCGCTTTTCCCAGATGCTCCGTCGGACAACAATCCGAGCGGCGAGGGCCTTTTTGCGCCGTCGGGCCTTTCCCGCGTAGCCACAGCGGCTTCGTTTAGCCGCACCGTCCGCAGACCCGTTTGTTTACCTTCCGTCCGTACCCGTTTCGAAGCGGCGCACATCCTTAGAGCTCTTGCGCCAAGCACCGTCGAATGCTCGCGCCGTCCACGCTTCTCGCATACGTCAGTTAGCTCCCTGCTTCGGAAGCATCGCCGCTGATTAAACGCGCCGAAATGTCAGGCAGAAATCTCAAAGCCAACCGGCAATTGACGGACTTCCTGTCTTTATCAGTGCCGTATAGGAGGATACTCTTAATAATAACGCGAGATGTGTGGCGTAAGGGTAATGACCACGTTAGTTCTATTTTGGGCCGCGATGGGGAAGACCAATCGGGGATCTTTAGAACTCCGGCTGGTCAAATTTAAGCCAGAGTCCACCGCAACAGCGTCTCTGGTAGCCTTCGCAATTGCCAACCAATTAGTCAATTGATCAATCGATCAGTTCCATGTTTCCACGTGTCGTACAGCATTGAACCGAACACCTGGCAACCTGCCAGCACGCTTTCCCTTTACATAATGGGTTACCACACCACAGAAGTGTCGTAAACGCACATGTCGAAACATAATAAAACGTAGACGGGAACGGCATCGATCGTGGCGACATCTTGCGAACCTGTGTTCAGTTATAATAAAGTGAAAGTCTACTTGTGGTTCACAAGAAGACTTTCGCTGTGTTTCTCTCTCAGAGACAAGACACAGCGCTGCGTCTCGTGTCTTCTCGTGCCTTGGCGTTTGTCCTAGTAGTTCGCGCTCCGAATCAGCCATGCTTCCCTACCAACTCGCCAATTTTTCACTTCTGATCAACTGAATCAGTTCAAGGGGGTCTTTCCCGTGTCTTAACTCCTGTATACTTTAATAACCCAGTGCTGTACGTGTCTAGTCTCTTCTCGTGCTTTAGCTTTTGTCTTATTAGTTCGCGCTAAGAATCAGCCATGCATCCATACCAACTGGCCCATTTTTCGCTTCTGAGAATGGGCAGCTCGAAGAAGCTTCGATGTAACTCCGCTGTGCGCAGGTGGACGGTGTGAAAGCCTCACTCACGCGAACTGTTCGGAGCTCACAAAAAGCCTTCGTTTCAGATCACCGTATGCAATATACTTCAACATCTGTAAACACCCATGGTAATGCAACTGGCAGTTCATGCTGTGAGCACCTAAGTATATTTCGCTGTGCTAAAACCTACCGAAGAAAACAATTATTCAGTTTCAACACAGAGTGCTCACTAAATTACGAGTGACATGTATACTAAACTTCCGTCACGAACATATACGGCTGCCAACCCGCAATCATCCGGTACGAGTGCAATGTGGCCTCTAGTGCTGCAGCTAAACAGCGTTGCGGACGACCCAATGTAATTTCGCTATGACGTAACTCACTAATGGCAACTATAAAAAAAATCACTCCAGAATAGCGATGCCAATTCTTGCCCGTGACGCACCGTCACTGCACACAACTGCGGCATCGAACACGCGAGCCGCGCGCCGCGACATGACTTGCGTGGCGTAAAGTTACCGCGTAATTGCGCCGAGCTAACACCCCCTAATGACACAAAGAACTAGCCGAATCGTCCTCGCCTAGTCTAATCCGCTTACTCCTTCACTATACGTCTATTCAAAAGCCGATTACGACCAAATCCAGAACTCGTTTTCGGCGCTGGGAACGTTTGCCACGTGTTCCAGCTTATCCATTTGGAGTAAATGAATGCAGCTTCACTCACTTTGCTGTTTTCTTTTTGCCGGATGAGACTTGAACGTAGCTTTCCTGTTCAAAATGAGCAGTGAAGTAGCCTACCGTGTGTAGCTGGGAAAGGTACGCCTCAACGCACGTCATAATTACCGAATAGCTTATAAAAGGCACGTCCACGCTGAACGAAGCGGAGAGAAAAATAGTGAAGTCTGTGCATTGGCCAGCGCTCGAGGCATATAGTTTCCATCGCTGTCCTAGACTCGGAAGTAGACAGCGTATAGTTTTAAGCTCTAGATGACGTATACAACGAACAAACACTTCTTAAACACCTACAAAGTGTTTCTTCACTGTCCATACATATTTAACGCTTGCAGCTGCTATAGGAGACGTATAGACAGTGAAGGAACACACGTGTCTAACAGTACTTGCTAGACGACGCTAACCGCTTAATACAGTACGGGACGTCATGTGGTGTGGACTTGACAGCCTGGATGAGGCATCGCACCTTCGCTTCCTCTAGTCACCTTGCTTATCCCTCTTGACAGCCTTAGTGATACGTCCCATGCTTACACCACATTTAACTGCGTGGCATGTTAAATGTGGTGTGGGCGCGACAATCGTTTGTTGCTTCCAAAAACACTGGCGCTTACTCACTACGTTGGATTGGCCAATAAGCAGATGGTTTCAAAAGCGCTTTTATTTTTAAGAGAAGCTTTCTGTGTCTCTTTTTAGGAATTTGGTGGGCATAGTTTCTTCACCGTATATATATCATATCACAGGAAGCCAACAAATAAAGACACTCAGAACAACATAGGGGAAATTACTTTTGCTTACTAATATGTTGAAGAATTAAATGACGCATTAATGGAAATGTATACATATATATCATCAGCCTATTTTTTATGTCCACTGCAGGACAAAGCCTCTTCCAGCGATCTCCAGTTACCCCTGTCTTGCGCTAGCTGATCCTAAATCGCGCCTGCAAATTTCATTTCATCACCCCGCCTAAACTTCTCCCGTCCTAGACTGCGCTTCCCATCCCTTGGCACCTATTTTGCAACTCTAATGGTCGACCGGTTATCTGCCCTACGCAATACATGACCTGCCCGGCTCCATTTCGTTCTCCTAATGTCGACTAGAATATCGGCTATCCCAGTTTGATCTCTGATCCACAACGCGCCCTTCCTGTCCTTTAACGTTACGTCAAACATTTTTCATCGTCATTGAGGATAGATTATGATGATCGCTGCGACCGACAACACGAAAGACGCCGAATGCATGTTCCACGGATATCGCTGTGAAAAAAAAAATTGTTACGAAGGAAGAGGCAAGAGCGTGGCACTCAAATGTTGTGCGCTTAACCACTATTGTCGTCGTAGGTATACGGGCAATGGCCACAGCATGAGCACCTGTTTTCTCCTAGCAACGAAAGGGGACTGCGGCAGCTTGGCGGATTCCCACGGCACTCCACGCAAGAGAGGGACTAATGTTCAGCGCTCCCTTGGCCTCATATTCTATTGTTGATATGAAAGCGCAGTGCAGGACGGAAGTGCAAAATAAGGAACGAAGAAGACGCTACGGCGAAATATGGTGTTATCCGCAACGAATCGGTTTAACACCACGCGATTTTTGGCCAATGCTCCATTTTGAACACATATGTAACATGGAGCTACAGGCCATCAGAGACTGCGTGCATGCATGTTGCATGACAGGTGGTACAACCGCCTACGCCTGGCACTAAAGGCAGTGCTACAGCCTACCACTACCGCTACACGTTCAAAGGGGCCGGCGGTTGCTCCACCTGGAAAACGCCATTCACGTATGAACAGGTTAGTTAAGATTCCACAAGCCCAGCACCTCGAAATAAACGAAGTAGGTACGGAACACCTCTCTCCGTGGGCGCCCTTCCCAAAAAAGCAAACAGAGAGATTCATGATAAGATCAAAGCTAGAGGTCGGCCTGAGAGGTCGGCATGAAAAGCGTACGTGCTATACGGCGTTGAAGTATGAGATCAAAATGATAAGAAGTGTAATAGAATGCGGTGATGAACATGATGATAATGATTATGACGGTGATGATGATTATGATGATGATTGAATGAAAAGACCCTTGGGAAATGGGACAAAGCAGGCTGTGAAATCTATCAAGGCCGTTGCTTTTTCAGGACCTACCGTGGAGTTGGAGGCAGATTAAGAAAGTATTCGATCACCTTTAGTCAGAACAGGCGTCCGCTTAAGGATTGCAGCCACAATAAGCGGTGAATTACAATGTGCATTTTCGAGAGACTTCCTCCCTTTCAACTTCATCACTGAGCTGAGGGAGTAGATGATTTAGTTACAAATAGCTTCTCATCAGTGATGTGGCGCCTGAGTTTCCGCCTTCCCCCCGTGAAATCAAACTTTCAACAACAACAGCTTGGTATGTAGAAGCTTTTATCACAGATCAGGGGCTTGACCTTCACATCGCTTTGAGGCTGCCAGACGATATGCCTTTCTCAGCAGAAAGATACTGGGACTGTTGCCTTGTGCATCTGCTCTGCACAAAGCCGCGAAAGCGCTGCTGCGATATTGCCGCTTGGGACCGATTGAACAACAAACGTTTCAGCGCGTGCGCGCGTACGTGCCGTGAACCTATCTTCTCTCGTGCTCATCTTTTATCCCCCTTAACCGCCCAACCCAGTGAAAGGTAATCCAACCGCGCTCAGCCAACGCCTCCTCGATAGTAGGGCTTGCACTCTGCTTTACGACGTCATGCTACTTGGGCCGAAATTTACACTGTCAAGCCCGGCGTGACGAAAGCGGTGACGTCAAAATCATCGCGGATCACTAGGGAGCATCCCCGTTAGATTCTACGGCAGTCGGTCAAAGTAACATGACGTCATGGGTCGGTATGCACGGGCCTTGTGCTATATAAGAGGCCTTGGCCCAGCCTGCTTAGCCTCCCTGTCTTGCACCTATCATTTCTCCCTCTCCTTCATTTGCACTCGAGCGCAGCAAGCTAAACGCACGCGCGCAATCGCGTGCTCAAACACCCGCGGTAGCATGCAGCACCAAGAGGTTTAGAGCGGGGCCGATGTCGGTGGAGCGGTGCGTTGGGCCGAGGACGTGTTTCCTTTTGTTCTGCGAGTGGATGCCGGTGCCGCCTTGGGAGAGCGGTCAGCCTCGTGACGCAATACTGCACCTCCTCCGGCGGCAGGCCAGCTCGATCTGAAGCACGGCTTCTACACAGCACCCTTTCTCTCTCCCAAATCACAGCTCTCTCTCTCTCAGCAGAGCGAGCTCCCGTAGCATGGCGCGCACGAAGGAAAACAAAGCATGGCGTGGCGGGCGGTCGGGTGTCGGCCGTCCCGAAATAATTCCGACACACACACACACACACACACACACACACACACACACACACACACACACACACACACACACACACACACACACACACACACACGCACGCACGCACGCACGCACGCACGCACGCACGCACGCACGCACGCACGCACACACACACACACACACACACACACACACACACACACAAACACACGCACGCACGCACACACTAGTGGCTGCAGAATGGAGCGGAGTCGATGACGTCCGAACAGTTCAAAGGGAAGGGTGATACGTCAGCGCCGAGGTTTGGGAGGAAGGGAGAGGGTGAGATAAACAAAGGAGGCGCGCGGGGGTTACGAAAGAAAGAGAGAGAAAGATGGAGGGGTACCTCTCACCGCAGCTCCCGGATGCGCGCATGACGAGCGTGCTGGCTGAAACGCCTTCTCATGTGAGCTCCGAGGGTGAGGAGCCATAGTTGCGTCTCGCTCGCTTGAGTGCCGAGAATAGCGCG
This sequence comes from Dermacentor silvarum, assembly GCF_013339745.2. NCBI lineage: Eukaryota > Metazoa > Arthropoda > Arachnida > Ixodida > Ixodidae > Dermacentor > Dermacentor silvarum. The sequence goes on along the minus strand of NC_051160.1, from coordinate 32,790,095 downwards.
AGCGGGGCGTCGAACGATTACGCGATGGTTTGGCGGCGCGAGGCGCTAATAAGAGCCTCCTCACTGCTCGGAACAGCAGAGGTGTGTGCAAAAGATGGGAAAATATATTATCGGGAAAATTTTACGGGTCCAGCCCTAATCACCGCGTTCTTGGTCAGGTCATCATCATCATCAGCCTATCTTTATGTCCACTGCAGGACGAAGGCCTCTTCAAGCGATTGCTAATTACCCCTTGTCTCGCGCAAGCTGATTCTCACTTGCGCCTGCAAATTTCCTAACTTCATCAGCCCACCTAGTTTTCTGCCGTCCTCGACTGCGATTCCCTTCTCTTGGTATCCATTCTGTAACTCTAATGGTCCAACGCTTATCCATCCTACGCATTACGTGGCCTGCCCCGCTCCATTTTTTTCGCTTAATGTCAATTAGAATACCGGCTATCCTCGTTCGATCTTTGATCCACACCGCTCTCTTCCTGTCTCTTAAATTAACGCCTAACATTTTCCGTTACATCGCTCTTTGTTCGGTCCTTAACTTGTTCTCGAGCTTCTTTGTTAACCTGCAAGTTTCTGTCCCATATGTTAGCACCGGTAGAATGCAATGATTGTACACATTTGTTTTCAGCGACAGTGGTAAGTTCCAAGTCAGGATGTGCTAATGCCGGTGCCGTACGCACTCCAATCCGATTTTTATTCTTCTGTAAATTTCCTTCCCGTGATCAGGGTCTCCTCAGAGTAATCGACCTAGATAAACGCATTCCTGCACAGACTCTAGAGGCGGACTGGCGATCATAAGTTCTTGTTCACTTACCAGGCGATTGAAGATTTTCTTTGTCTTCTCCATAATAATTACTCGGTATCTATGTTGGAGAAATGTCTGAACCTATTTGAACGTCATGACAATGCCACTAGCGGCTATGTTGCCACAGGCAGTCACAGAACGAGATGAATGAGAGGATCCGAGAGGCTCGATTATTTATTAGTCACAACCATATGAAGACAACAGAAAATGAAGCCAGAGAACATACAGAAAAAAAAATCAATTGTTATGTTTAATTTTAATGTGAAAATGACAAGGAAATGAAAGTAGAGGGAAAGAAACTTGCCGCAGGTGGACGGTAACACAGCCGTCATCCTATTTCGAACGGGACACCCAAAATGTTCATGCACGAAAACGCCGATCGTTAAGCCATGGTGGATATCATGGACAGCCTATCGGAGCTGACACGTACCTGCTTTATTTTCGCTTATAGCTTGGCTTGTAGCTTTGTTTATAGCTTGGCTTATAGCTTCTCTTATATCTGAGGGTTTCGTAGAATGCTCACTTTTTATTAGTCTTTTCTTCCCCCGTCATTTTCATTTTCCTCCATTATAAATACGAATTTTGTCACCAATTTGAGCGTCATTTGTATCTACTTCTAGATTCAATTAAACCAACAGTTAATTCCTCCTGTGCGTGTTTCTTTCTCTGATTCTTTCCATTTCTTTTGAACACACACACACACACACGATATGTTTATTTTTAATTGCCTGTTGCACTGCTTGCTCCAGTTGTATAGTTGGTTCTTGCATTGCTTTATTAGAATTTGTCTTCCATCTTGTGTTGAAACGCTGCGCAGCGTAACATTTATTTCCATACTTCCCGTTTCCTTCTTTTTGCCATCGTCTGACTTAACATTAAACCAGTTGACGTTTTCTAAGTTTAGGCACCTTCGTGTCATTCAATTTCTTTTATTTTTTACCCTCAGGCCTTGCAGCGTTGCAGAGGGGATCAGGCACGTGCAAAAAGCACAAAACAAGACAATAAGAACAGTTGCAAGTAAATAGACAGATATACAAAGCAGCACAAAAATAATTGAGCACAGTTAATTGTACCCAATCGTACAAAATATATACGCAATATTAATGTTTATCAACGATGGCATTTTGCTATCATATGTACACTGCCACTATTTCTTTTTTCTATTTTCTAAAGCTAGTGCCTGCATATAAATTTTTATGCCTTCGTAAATGTGTGCGTGAAAGGTAAAGTACCTCGCCTTGTTTTTTGGTTATAAGATGCCTGTCTGAAGCATGTATGACCTCAAAGTGTCCATTGCTGCCAAAGATGGAGCCACCACTACCGGCAAGCTGCCCAGTGCTGTAGCTCTTATGTGGTTACTCCGAATTTGATATCCAGTAAAAATAAATTTTGATCGGAATTGAACCGAACAGCAAGAATAATTACGAAGGAGGTGTCACTTGATAAATTAAACAAAGTTAGCACGCACGTCGCTGGACCTGGGCAGACTCACCACGCATGCATGGGTATTGCACTTTTTTTTACAAGCGAAATAGTTTTGCACTTAATCCATAGCGCCAAAAATCACGTGACGCGTAACGGATTGTACGCACTGAATGATAAGAAATACGAATTTATGGAACGTTTTTTTTTCCCCTTACAGAAATGTGAAACTAACCGTTAGCACACGTGTGTTAAATTGATCTTCGTCGAAAAACAGATTCGTAACCACAAACTGGCCTCAAAAAGGCTAGACCTAAAATGTTCAAGGAACCGTCTAAACAAAACGTCCACGAGCAGCTTTGCTAACGATGCCGAACATCGCTGTAACGAAACGCCCTAGAATTTGTGAAATCAAATTATGAAGGAAGACCAGAGCGATTAGGTAGAGTATCCTATTTTCATTTCAATAAATCATAAAGAAAAGAAGATTCAATATCGTTGTAAACGCACCGACGTTTTCAAACGCGAAAGCCGAAAGGGGTCGTAAGAGCCGGTTTCGATAATTGAGCTGTTCGGTGGCGATTATACACGACTGTACTTTCGAAATTCAGCAAACCAGCAATTGTGGAAGCGGGAACAATCGTCAGCGCGAAGTGAAAGTTGGCCCGCTTTTCGGCCGTACAATGGTTGGGCGCAAATTACCGACGAGTGTTTTCGGCGGACAGGGCGTAACCATTAAACCCTTATCTAGAAACGAATGTGCGCGAACCATGCTAATTAGTGCAAGATAATTCCAAAATTTAATTAGGCTCGACTCTAGGCGAGAAGATTCGATGTTCTGAAGTACAGAAGCCAGCGTTCTGACGATTTCACCCTGCTATAGTCCAAGCGCTTACACTATTTATTTCGTTGTGAGTTAACCTAACAAGTAATATGGTAAATATAAATGTAGACAACGACATGCTATGTAAAACACAAAAAGCGTAAAAAAATTCTTTGCGCCATCCTTTCTAGCCCTCTGTAATACCCAAACCCACATCAATACAGGAAAGAATTGCCGTATTTTTTCTAATTATACTGATTTGTATTGTCAAAAAGGTACCCCGTTTGAAACGTAAGAACGTTTAACTTGTGGCTGCAAGGAGACGATCAAGCACCTCCTCTGTGACTGTGCCCGCTTCATAGGGGCAAAGAAAGTGCTCGCGACTGCACTCGAAAAACTGGACGATCGCCCCTTGACAGAGGAAAAAGTTCTAGGACACTGGTCCAGACGGGTTTCGGCACTCAATACCTTAAGGGCTCTGCTGAATTTGTTAAGGGCTTGCGAATTGTGCGACCGACTTCGAACGTTGTGGCGCGTAGGGTCGCTTCATTGTGCAAATTTTTCTTCAATTTTTTATTTGTTCCTTCTATCACCTTTTATTCCCTCTTAACCGTTTCCCCAGCACAGGGTAGCCAGCCGGTGCTTACACTGGCTAACCTCCTTGCCTTGCCTTCGCTTTCTGTCTCCATCTCTTTCTCTCTCTTAACTTTAACGCTTTGGGTTATCGAGAAAACAGTATGCAAACGCACATGTCATTGACCAGCATCAGACGTGAGGAGATTTCGCGGCTTTCTTGAACAATATGAAAACTTAGCAGCAAGCTACGCTGAATGAATGATAGTGATTATCAAGCCCATACTTCGTCTGAGTTCTTCTGCAACATAACAAAAAAACACTTTTCCAACGCACTTTTAAACTGACCGCATCGACAATTTTATTGCTAGAGTGAATATACGACTTTTTTTTTTTTCAAGTATTTTCAAGTAAATCTACCTACACATCTATGCGTATCTGTGTCTGATTGAGTTGAGCACTGCAAAGGTACTTTCAGGATGGCCGAGTGGAGGTGCGTCCTAACTAATCTTGGTACTCTGATCAGACGCCAACGATGTAGCGTGTCAAGACGGAAGCAAGTATCGCAACTACTTTTGTTGAGTTATGCACATTAAGTACTTTAACTGCGATCAAGTAAAACTAGTTACTGAACTCAACAGGTGATTAAAGGATAGTGTTTATAAATTAAAAGAACAAGCTGGCGAATTTTTCAGGCCGCTTCTTTTTACTTAGACAACACTGCTTGTTTTATTGTTGTTGTTGCCTAGCAAGAAACATTGCCCGCTCATCTTAAGGCATGAGGACTGCACCGCAAATTAATTATTCGATATATAAACATTTCTGTGATAATTGTACACCCATTCAGACAAGTTGTAGGACGTAGTACCACTGTGCTAATAAATTGCCGCGATATAAACGCGATAGCTTTCGATGACTCCCTCGCGATGTTTCGTGGTCTTCCATCTAACCGAATAGAAGCGGAGGAGGAGAGATCGGAGAGGGCAACGAGATGTGGAGAGAGGGAACACGCCGCGAGGAGGAAACCTTTAGCGGTGCGGTGGAACTGAGAGGGAGCTCGATTATCACGCGACGTAACGAGAAGTGCGATATGCCAATTTTGCTGCCCTTGATTTTATCTCGCAAAATAAAGCACCAATGTTGCAAAAGATACTCATAACGAAGTACAAACCCTCTGAAAGCTTCACGTCTGTAATGTTTGTGTCCCAACTCCCGTATGTGTCTTTCGTGCTAAATAAAAGAAAAATGGTTTGATTTGTTTATTTCACCTTCTCCTCGTGCACTTTTTATTGCCGTCTCCATCTCGTATGTCTCTCCGACTACTTCTTACACTTTCTTTTTTTCAGCTGCTATACTGGACCGGGCAAGAAATGCCCGTCGTCTGGGCCAATTAGTGTTCAACAAGCTGAAACTAAACCGCCTCGGCGCACTTCGCGCAGCTCAAGTGCGCTGTATAGTACGTGGGCTTCGTGAAGCCTCGGAATCCCCGCTCCAACCCAGCCCGCTGATCCACGAAGCTACGACATTCACAACCGTTCTGGCGACGGCGGGGTGATCGGCTCAAGTGCGGCGTGATCAAAATGCAATCACGACCGCTTCGCCGTAGGACAGACCCTCCGCACCCCCCTCTCGGTTTTCAAACTCCCAGCAAATCAGCTGAGACTACACGGGCTGATCAGCTGCGCTAATTACTACGGTGGGTTCCAATCAGAGAACGCTGGCCGTAGGAAGCCAGCACATCGATGAAAGCGGTGTGCTTCTCATTGCTAGGAAAGTAGCAATAAGCCCCGCAAAGTAAGGGACGACAAAGCATTGCCGAGTTCAACTCGGCAACGGCGTTTGAGCTTGCGAGACAGAAAAATTACGCCAGAATCCATCTCATGGTGACTGTCGACGGTAATGCGATTAGCATTAAAGGAATGTAGCGAGGCAGAAAGATTACGCCAGAATCTATCTCACGGTGACTGTCGACGGTAATGCGATTAGCATGAAAGGAATGTAGCGACACACCGCTTTGCTAAGGTGGCGCTTATTTAAAATCTGTAATGATCACTCTGAGACTTCCGTTGCTTCGCCTATACGCGACAATACACTACCTCCGGTATCGGCCCACTTTGCTATGGCACTCGCTTGCCAAGATCACCCACGATCGTGACGGCATAACGACGACTGTGTGATGCCGACGCAGTGACGACAACGAAATGACGAAAGAGGGGTGACGTCACAGAAACGAGAAATGCGTCACGATGACGACGCATGACGTCACTCAGATGACGATGGTAAAACGACGACAGCGTGACGATGACAGAGTGAGGTCGATGGCATGACGAGTGTATGAAGACGACGCAATTAACGCAATGACATGATAACGGTATGATGATAATTGGATGACGACGAAAGATAGACTCAAACCAGCCTGAAGTGGGCAAGAAATGCTAATCGCATTATAACAAATGCGGCTCCAGCGAAAGCTTTCGTCATGTGAATAGCTGAGGGTTGAACGAGAACATTTGCATTTTTCTGACATATCATCTACACTCTGAGCATGTGCATGCATTTATACCCTACACCCCACTTCATACATTTCTACGTAAACAGGCACTCTCTTGCCATGTTTACGCAGCACCGTCTTTCATCGAGCGGACTGTGGCTTGTTCGTTGTTAAAGCGATAGCCTTAAGGACCCCGGATCGCGGAAATTTCGGCGTCGGCGTCGGCGGCGTTGTCCATTTGAGAAACATGATGCTGAACCACGCAGGCCCTCAGCTTGGCGCATAGGCGTTACGGAACTAATTGAATTTCTCAAAATAAAATGCGTCGGAAATTTCGTAAAGTACGATTTACACACAACCTACAGACCTGATAGCGTAGGATTGTAACTTGAATATACGAGACAACATAATTCTGCTACGCGGAAACTCAAACCCTTTTTCCAGCTGCCGTTTGAGGTCTGTCTTAGTGGGAGTGGCGCACCCCGCTCGGTTTTTTGCAACACCATCCAGATGGCGCTCACCTCCGCGAATCCGCGGAAGCGGCTGGCGCTCGCCGTGGGGAGGAAAGAAAAAAAAAAGAACCAGAAAGCTCGCCTTCGTGCATAGCATTCGCCGCAAGCGTTTCCAGGCGAACATTACGGTTACATAAGCTGCAGTTGCCGGGAAGCGTGAGAAGCAGTCGGGGGTCTTTGAATGCTATCGCGTTCCACTTTTAAAGGCGAAGCCTAAGCGTCCTCCAATTTTTTTCCCAGACATTTTGTGTTAAAGTAAAGATCGGATTTAAAGATCGCAGTCCTGCTATACGCAATACTTGCTATTAGGGGAGTGCGGATGTTCGAACCTTTGGAATAATGAATCGAATATTGTGCAATTCGTTTCTGTCTTCGAATCAAACACGAACATTCTCGAGCGTTTTCGAACATGCTAAAGCGCGATCGATCATAAAATTGGCACAAAAGTGCGATAAATTTCATCTGGGCGCCCATAGTAAATATAAGAACACGAGAAGTTGCTTAGTTGAGCACGCTGTACGTCGCCGAGGGATCTAGATGTTTCCGGCTAAAACGCTATCATTCGCGCTCAACTAAGAGTCCTATCAAGCATGGAAACAAACTGCTTATTTGTTCCTAATGCTCTGTCTACGCTTTTAATAAACAACGCTTCATAATGTGCAATGTAATGACAGAAGCTTGGTAACGTTGCAAGAACAAATTGGTGAGTTCTGCATTTATGTATATTCGTATATAATAATGTATTACGTATTTGTGAATAATAGTTTCTAATAATTGTATTTATTATTATTATTATTATTATTATTATTATTATTATTATTATTATTATTATTATTATTAGCTGTTCTTCATTATTGAAGACAACTATTGAAAAATTATTCGATACTTCATTCCATTTAATTTGGACTCAAGCATTACTATTTGCAGACCCCTACGCAAACGTTGAAGTGTCGAGTCTCTATCTATGTAAGTAAGGCTGCCAGACCATATAACTGACCATAGGAAGCTTGAACCGGTGAAGGATTACCGGGTGATGCTCCGTCTTAACAAACGTTCGGGAGACTGAAATATAGTCAAGTGCGAGACGAATCTGGGAAAACGTAAGCTCCTAAGAAATAAAAAGAACGACGGGTCAATTGTTGAAGTTCAGACCTTGCTACAATTATAAGTAATCTCTTAGTAGATTAAATCAGTAACATTGCAGCTAGAAACTATTATTGGCCCGCCGTCGCATCAGTGACGTTCTAAACGTTTTTTTTTTTTTTTTTTGCACGTAATCGTCAGATCTGATTTCCTGCGCGACAACGTTTACCAATTCCAAAATTCCACTTGAGATGCCGTGTCCCCAATTGTTGACGTGACTTTCTTTTACCTGTTCTGTCAAATTGTGGTCAATAAGAAAGCAGCGGATGTTGAGCATCGGACACATTGAACCCCCTTAAATCTTCAATGTGCCTTAATTAGACTTCCAATATGCTCCATACCGCTACGGTTGACCACTCTGCTGAAGGTACTACCATGTTTGACGGAACCGCCAGACGTGAAGCGCTCCGGCAGCAATGCATACTTTCGTTTCTCGTAATGCTTGCCGTCAATAAATAAATTGTGCAGGTACTTCAAGCCTTACGGTTGAATAGTCTTATGCAAGAATGGAGCCTTACTGACTCGAATATTTATTGATATTTAGTTACTCGATAATTACAATGACTCATCAGAAGATGCACAATGCACCACCCGAACACCTAGTCATTCTTGCAGTGTAGTGTCTACTGCCGTGGGACAAATTTGTGTAAATTGTACACATTTATAGACAGTCAATCATAATTCGCGCCTAAAGGGGGTTATTATGCTGAGGCTAATAAAATCGGAGCGCGGTAGCGAAATAAGCACGACAGGAAGGATTAGACGCTCTCAAGGGAATGCTTTCCGACACACGGTGTTGTTATTCGAGAAAAGCTCAACATCAACAAACATTTTTGCGGGAAAGACCCTCCAGTGACCATTAGCCGACGCGATTGGAGAAATGGGGTCCGGGGTAATTCACTGTTATCGCATCAAGTGTCCTTTGCAGTGCCGACGAACTGGATGCACGAACGATATCGTCTTTCTCCGCGATGCCTCGGCGAGTGCGTACAAAGAAGCCGGACAGTATTGTGTGTTTCATCAGCAGTGACGCAACAGCGTGGAGTCCTAGTGCAACAAAAGCGACGGTCGGGGTTAGGAAAGGATTGAAAGAGATGGCAAACCCGACAAGACTGTTTCAGTACGCGCTTAAGTCGCCTGCCGCCTGGAACTCATTGGCTCTGAGTGCAGCTACAGATTCGTCTGCTTTTCTCGGGAGTACAAAAGCCTGGACAAACGAGCCTTCCGGCCCTGTATCGTCTGCAGAGAAGAAGTAGAAGTAAAACTATAGGCTTCAGAAAACAATACGAGGCCGACGCAATAAGGACCACGGAAAGAATGGCTAATGGTGATGCGAGGAAACGGCAAAGAACGAAAAAAAACAGGGATAGTAAGGCGAGAAAGGAACAGAAAGGATGGAAATTGAGCTGGAGGAAAATAGCACAGATGGCACCGCGATCGCCAACGGGAAGTCACATTTAAACAGACGGACGTGAAACAAGAGGAACCATTCTGTTCACTATTTCGGGATCTTTTTATGCGTACGTATCTTTGTAGGCGCATCACTGAGTTCCCTGGCGTTTTTACGAGGATACTCGGCGAATTCTTCACCGTGGGCACGAGGCTAATAGGTATTGAAGCCAAAGAAATAGGTCACTTGCCTGCTCCTAAGTTAACGTGCTACGCGACAAATGCAGGGTCGAGGACTTAAGGTGCACATCGGCCGCTATAGCAATGGCTGGCGCTGGCTAACACTCCCGCGGCTAGGTTATAATAACACACGTGCACAAGCACCCAAGCAACATGCACGGGCAGTTCGGCATCGCACTCCCCATCTACCGTTACCGCCCTCTCATAGTAACGGTAACTATAGTTTCGAAGGTCATGCCTTGCGTACAGCAGGCGCCGGAACTGACGTCATGACCCCCATGTTTTAGCATTTCATTGCGGCACAGTGTCACGAGGAGGTTGTGGTTTCGGCTCCCACCGGCTGAAAGTTAGTCTTCTCTTCAACTTTGAGTTCCATCTCTCCTTATTATTCTATACTTTAACTAGAAAACGGACTTTGATTTCCTCTGTGGCTTTCTGGACTTTCAATGTCGGCTACGTATGGTTGGTGATCTCAGACAAATACAACACCCCCCCCCCCCCTTTCCTCCCCCTCCCCCTTCGTACACCTGATTTTTCTCGCTTACCGTGGGCATGTGCCGTGGGCCACGAAGGCGTGCAAACCAAAGCGGCGAGTGAGCGAGGCTGATGAGAGAAGGAATAGTGAGCGGGATTCAATTACGAAACTATGCGTCCCGTTACGCTGGAAGAGCAGGTCCGAGAAGAAACGCAGCAGTAGCCGGCCAGGGTGAACGGGTGGCGGGTCGCATCGGCTAATTGCCCTAATTGTGGGCATTGTTGTAAGAGCAGGCCACCAAGGCGCCGCCCGGGAATTCCGAACTCCGGCAGAGGCCGGTGGAAACAGAATAAAGAACAGAAACGCAGCAGAAGTTCCGTGCACAATTAAACAACGTGGCGATGACTGTTTTCGCCTCACAGACGATTGAGGTCGTTATAAAGGGGAGGAGCGGGAGGGCAGGGAGTCGGAGAGATCTCAAAGAGAGAGAGGAATAAATCGAGCAGACAAGCTACGTCCTGTAAGTTCGGTCGGTGCATGCATAAACGGGTTGCGACGTCCGAATTACTCTTTCATCATTTATTCATTCGGCTGTCGTGCTACGTATAGCAATCAAGCGCCGACTGCGCGATCTGTGGTAATAAAGGGGCGAAGAAGAATTGGCGCCTGTGTGTGTTCGTGTTTTCGCATTCGTGCGCGCAAAAGTGTGCCTGCGAGACCGAGAGAATGTGTGTGTGTGTGCGTGCGTGTGTGCGTGTGTGCGTGTGTGCGTGTGCATGTGCGTGCGTGCGTGCGCGCGATAATTGGAAGGGGGCGACCGTGTGCGACGACAAACGTATAGTGATTAAGCAGCGCTTCGTCGGAAGCAATATGAGCGGAATTCGCGTTCACTTGCAGCATCGGGGGCGGAATGCATTGCGATGCTCCTTGAGTAAATACGGATTCGGCGCTATGCATAAACACGTTGCGTTGGACGCCGGGGCGGAAAATTAGCGACAGTGCACCCGTCGGCTGCTGTCACGTTCGCTTTTCCAGGATGCCTTGTTAAAGTAAGAAAAATAAAAATAAAAAAATTACGCGTAAACTTGTGCAAGCGTGAAACCCGAGGCGGCAAATTGGTTTTTAAAACAATGCGAGGCTGCGGCGCTAATTACGTTCCGGAAAACTTTGAAAACTTAATCAGACACAAAAAGGATAGGACCTTTACATACAGAGGGTAGGTAGAAACTAAATTCTGGGATTTTACGTAACAAAACCACGATGTGATTGTGAATCATGCTGTAGTAGGGGATAATCCGGTTTAATTTTGACCCCCTGATGTTCGTTAACGTGCACCTATGCGCACCCAAGTGCTCGAGTGTTTTGCATTTCGCCTCCATCAAAATGCTGCCGCCGCGGCCGGTAGCGAACCCGTGACCTCTCGTTCGACAGCCCAACGCCACAGCCATTGAGTTACCGCGGCCGGCCACATAAAAGGTGCGAGATGTCGTTAGAAGCATTTGCAGTTGTACTTTTGCCAAGCTTTTACTTTGGTTCAGGTAGCGAGCGACGTGTATACTTGAAGATGTCCAGAAAATGCTACTTTAGATATCGAACAACACCGACTCTGAGCTTCTTTCAATGTTCTAGACTCCGGACAGCTATTTTCGCTTAGTAAAAACATCAGAACTTGGACGCGTTCCTTGAGCTTGTTTTCCCAGAAAATTCGTGCCAGCAAAGTTCATCGTTCTTTTTATGGCTGCCATTTGCCCGCAAGGCTGCACCGTCGGATCTCTTCTCGACATCACGTTCCGCAGCTTTTCTTTGTTAAACTGCACCGCCCCCCCCCCCCCCCCGGGACCCTTCTCCCCTCTCCCTTTTTTTTTTTTTGTAACTTGTACAGCTATGGGCATAAAACGGAATGCAATGGTTACCAACGTCTATCTTGCATATTTTGTTCGTTCGTTTGATTCTTTCCTTCTGTCTTTCTTTTCCCTTCGTTCCTGTTCTTTCTTTCTTTCTTTCTTTCTTTCTTTCTTTCTTTCTTTCTTTCTTTCTTTCTTTCTATGCTTTTTATTTAGCTTTCAGACAAGGAAAACAACTCCCATCGAAGAGCTTGAGTTCTGCGTTTCATTTACAGCCATGAGCCCTAACCCCGGGATCCCAGTTTGAGGTTATTTCGCAGTGCTGCTGAAACGAACGACGCGTGTTCGATGCAGAAAGGCACCGAAACGCTGTTAACCGCGCCGTGTTATGTCTTCGCGTTACTTTCTTAGGGGGTAATTCTTCGCAGCTACTCCTCTATTCCGCGGTACAGTAAAACGATACGCTCTTCTCAGTCTACCCTGGGCAATATGCCTGCTGTTTTCAAACTCTTTATGGATATAAAATGAACAAATATGAAATAAAAGATAGATACCACGCGATAAAAGCAAGTAAGACAGCGGTTACGTCTGAAATGCCGTTCTGCGGCTGTTAGTGTGCCGGTGGTTATAGTAACTAGCAGTGGTGCAAAGACGAGAAAAGTGCACTAGATTAAAACTCCGCGATACGCTTCCGAAACGCTGTACAGTTACTTTTCGTACAGCGACGTTATAACTCACGTATCAATGCACAGTTGGAGGTTGGCGATGAGGTTGTTAGTTCGAGCAGAACGACATAACAAATGTAAGATACCTAATTACGGAGATCGCCAGCAGCTGCTTCGGGGAAAACGTAACCTCACTGATCGTACCGGAAATGTTCGGCCGAAGGCAATGGGATAATTAAAACGGTTCATTATTGTGTTTGAGTCGGGGTTTAACTTGAGGCCGACGATAAACTTCGACAACGGCGAAGTTTCGACATGAAACCGCAACTTGATATCGTCGCCCACGCAAATGAAATCTGCGAGCCGTGCAAAATAGCAGTGCTATTTTGTGCTGCTAGTTTGCACGACGTCCGGAGAAATTAACATCAGCTTCGAACAACCTAACTTCGTAGTTTGGTGCTTCTATCCGTAATATTCCGGAGCTTCCTTATATAGGGTTTCCTGTTTCGACTTTGTAGCGCGTCGCACGAGCTAGCGTACCAAAAGCACATTCAGAAGTTCCCATTACCGTTACTTTCTCTGTTTGAGGAACTAAAGTATAAGGTTTTCTAAGTATACTAAAAGCTAATTCGCCAAATGCACCTAAACCTGCACAGCTAACACTGAGAACATGGCCGTACAAGCAACACTCGTCATTTATACTTTGCCTAGGACCCTCGAACGTCAAATGTCTGGTAAGCGTGAAATGCTTAACGCTTACAGCTACGTCCTGGAACAGGCCCGTAGACGCAAGAACCATAGTTGATAGTTTTCCAGACCTCACGTGAACGCAAAATGTCTGGTAATCATGAAATACTCAACTGAACTGAAAGCAAGGATTTGGTAATTACTCATGGCCAAACCAAAGCGCGTACAAAGAATGAAGCACGCCGGTAGTGTGCGAACAAACGCTGACTCGCAACTCAGTTCATTTCAAGAAAATATTTAATTGCCTCTCATTGGCTCCAAGGTAGCGCCAGTCCTGAGTGATATTTTCCAGCCTCGAGCGGCTCGAAGCATTCAGCATGTTTTATCTGCTTTAGTAAGAAAGGTTGTCAGATTTTTGGATGATTTTTCGGTTATTTTGGACTAGGCTGAACGTGGCTGCAATATGTTGCTAACGTCATTAACTCTTTCGTTACCACGCCTATGCAAATCGATCATTTTGATCAGCAGTTTTTCTGTGCCTTGTTAGGCATTTCCGTTGGAATTCTTCTACTAGCAACATCATGTAGCATATAAAATGAGGACTGAACTTCAACTATATTTCAGATATGGGCATTTTCGACAGATTGTGGAGTCTGAAAAATAAAACATCATAGCAGCTTGCAGTGCTCCAAGGACTTCCATACTGCATTTTGGTCGACTCGGCAACATATATATATTTAATGACGCAGCAGTGAAGACACAAAGGCTTCTCTCGTATCGTCAATTTTCCGATCCGAAATAACGGCTGTTTGAACGATGTCTCAAACAACGGTAGGTGTTCACGAATACGCGTTATTTTGATAATTGTGTTCAGCTGATATCAAACGCCACTCTATTTTCATCGGCGTCGGTTGATTTCATCCATAAGCATTTCGACAGCTACGTACAAATTCTTACGAGCAATCCTTCCCTTCATGTGGGGTTTTCACTCACACAAGCTGCCGCAGTCGATTTGCAGACCGACCTTCGACCGAAGCTTGAATAGCTGTCTAATCTAATCTCTTACATTTTGAACACCGCCTGCGCAAGTGCACTTTTTAGTTACTGTACAATATTGTGCAACGCTCCACATTACTGTACAGCACTGTACAGGAGCCGAACAAAGCATGGCGAGACTCGGGCGCCCGTTGGCCGTGCACTAGTGCTCCATGCTTGCACAGAAAAAGAAAAAAAGCTGATCAAACGCAACAATCACGTATAAGGAGGCTTCTGCATGCTCCCTGATCTGACAATCATTGTTTCGGGAGCCTAAAGAATGCAGTAAAAAAAAAAACCCGCTGCCTGCTTTAATGAGTAAAAGCAAATGCACCCCTGTACAATGTGAACTTACCTTATTTCATAATTGCGAAGCTACTGCTCTCCCCCATAGCATGGATATTACTGTGGCTATAACTGGCGACTACAAATCTCCATAATGTTCTTTTTTTTTTCTTTGCTTGATCTGATGTACAACAGTTACGATCTGGGAAACAGGTACACATTTTGTATACTTCATTCTTTTTTCTGACTCTCACTACTTAATCTAAAAACAAAAAGCCCTATAGGAACGTCAAATGCGTGGTAAGCATGAAATGCTTAACGCTTACAGCTAACCCTCAGGAACAGGGCCATGCAGGCCAAACTAGTCGTACATTGTTTTTCTAGGCCTTATATCCCCGTCAAATATATGGTGAGCATTAAATGCCTAATGCTTACAACTGCCCCCGGGAACAGAGCAGTGCAGGCAAAGTCAGTTACTGAAAGTTTTTCCAGAGCCTACAGGAACGTCTGACATCTGGTAAGAAAGAAATGCCTCATGCCTACCTGTACTCTAATATCAGACACTCATTTTTTCTTCAATGTGTGTGTAATGCACTTAGTATCTAACATTCCCAGGCACAGCGCGAGCTGTGTTCAAGTGGTAACGTTTAACATTCCACCATGTCCTACAACAACAACAACAACAACAACAACCTGCTGGGCCATTGATGCTGCTATACATTGCGATGGCGCCTGCTCCTGTGTGCACCGCGCTCTCTCAAACGCTATACGTACATCTACGTGCAAAACACATTTCGCATTAACGACTGCGCTGCTGCGATGACCGAGAGAACTCATTATAAGTTAAGCCTGCATTTCCAGAGGTCGTTAAGGAATCTTTTTGTTAATTTATCATTCCGCCTTTCAGCCCGCATAGTTTACTCCTAACTACATCGAACCAACGAAACTATGTGCCTCGCACCATGCGACAAATGTGCACCGCTCGCTTCGTGTGTGTTCATTAATTACGTTCAACGAAAAAAAAAATGCTGGCTCTCCCGTAATCGAGAGTAGGTGTAAGCATGAAACGGCTACCGGCAAATCAGATTGGTTGGAGATGATACTAGCCACGATCTTAAAATGGGTGTACTGTATGTTCGCAACGGCCCACCCCACCATACCACACCGTAGCATACCACACCGCACCATACTGTGCACTGGTCCATTTGGACGCCATAGTTTCCTGTCACAGACAGAGCCTCATTGCAAGTCTTCTCTCGGCCAAACAGCTATCCGCGGCACGCCAGAAGCTGCCGCCTGGGTCACGCAGCGTGGCGCCGTTTAGACTACCTGGGGTTCTTAAACGGGCACCTAAATCTAAGTACACGGGTGTTTTCGCATTTCGCCCCCATCTAAATGCGGCCGCCGTGGCCGGGATTCGATCCCGCGACCTCGTGCTTAGCAGCCCAACACCATAGCCACTAAGCAACCACGACAGGTTAGTATTATACAACAATGTCAGAAGATATACATATACGGAAAGAATACTACTCGTATTTGGGTGGAGGACAGAGGCTTATTTAAAAAACACGAACATCTGCACGATGTCCTTACGCACGACGCCGACACCCCTGTATCACGTTGTTTACAGTTGCGCTATAGAATTTGCGCATGGACAGCCATTATTGACGTCTGCAAAGAAGGGCTGCGCATTTGCCTTCTGTCCCACAACAACGGCTGCATCGTGAACGTGTTTCCTTTAGCCGTGTATTTTTTCTTTTTCTTTTTTTTTTTGCACCTTTTAGTGCCAGTGCATGCACTGGCGCGCAGTAAAACAAAGAATACGAGCGAACAATGAGTGGGGAAAGGAGATCAGATAAACTGTTAGCGCCACCTATTCGCAACGTACGACAACGCGGGTGCGATTAACTGTCACCGCATGGGGCGGCGCGTATACTAAAGGAAAAGCACAAAAGTAGTCAGCAGGATAGCGAGAGGTAGAGAAGTTTGAGGGTGGCGGGGGGGCTGTATGCCTGACTATTCTGCTATGCCTCGCGAACCGGGCGTACGGGTAATTGCCCTAATTGTTGCCATTGGGCGTGCCGGGAAAAACAAAGGTGGGCGTCCGCATTGCCCGCATCAAAACAAAAGTATATGGCAATTCGCGCCCTCGGGGAAATGGATGCAGGTTGGGGAAGTTTGTGGAGGGGAATGGGGAGGGGCGAGATCTCTGGGGAAGAAGATAGGTAAATGATAAGGTAAACAAACGGGTGGGGAAAGGATCAGAAGGAAGGAAAAGGGAACGCCGAGTGACCCAGCGAGGAAACGAGAAAGGAGGGGAAAAGAATAAATGTAGAAAAAAGGGAATAAATTATGAAAGGAGGAAGCTAGGAAACAACGAAAGCGAGTGGGAAAGAAGGACGAAGTAAGGAGAGGAAATGGAGATGAAATACAGGGCCGGGAGAGTAGGGAAGCAAGAAGGGATTAACGAAGAAGCGAAAGAAGGCGCCAATCGAGCAAGGCAGGAAGAAAGAAAAGGGATATGAAAGAAAGAACAGAAGAGAGAATAGAAGACGGGAACAAGGAAAGGAAGAAAGTATGAAAGAAGGAAGCTGGGCAAAAAGCAATGAAGAAAGAAAATGACAACTGAAAGGAAGGAACCAAATAAGCAAGTAAGGGAAATGAAGTTGAACGAACGAAGGTAAGAGGAATGGGGGAAGGAATCAAGAAAAGAAAAAGAAGTATGAAAATATGAAAATAATAGCATGCAAATCTAGAGCGAAACCGCGCATAAAATGCTAACAGATACCCCTCTCACAGATATCGCTGGCAACCGAAAAGAAAGGAAACAAATAAGCAAGGAAAAGAGGAAGACACAGAAACTGGGGGGGGGGGGGGGGGGGGGAATAAAAGAAAGAAAGAAACAGGAAGAATAGGAGAAGCAGTGCAGTACGACTCGCTGATGGGACGCACTCAGCGTTTCAACGCTTCGCAGCCTGCTTTCCGCCGGAAAAGCACGACGTAAACAAATACACAAATTTGGAGCCGTATACCTCCCCCAGCAATAGGCGGAAGAGACTGAGGAAAAGCGCTGTTCCATGTTCCAGGAGCGCCCAAAAGTGCTCGCTCACTTCCCCTCACTTTCTTGTTGAGTTCACACGTGAACGTGCATGTGCGTGTGTGTGTGCGTCTGCACCATCACAGCAACCAAACACCCCACGCAACGACACCGTAACACCCCACGAACGAGGCAACGTTACGTATAGCACTTTTGCTCTGCTCCACGCTGCACATAAAGTACAAGTACTGGCAATCATATGGCGACGTAAACGTAGCCTTGTGGCAAGTATATGGAAACACGACGCGGAAGCACACACAGAAAAAAAAAAGAAATGAGTTAAACATATAGCTATGAGCAGGCACTGGAGGCGCCAGGTGCGAGGTATGGCAGCGCGCTAGACGTCGCTGGCGCATATACCTGTCACGGTTGGGACGGAAATACAATTCCACATGGCTGATGGTGGCAGCGACCATGGTAGTAGAACCTTTAGGGGGGGATGGGGGAGGGGGGGGCAGGGGGAATGGGGGAGGGGGGGGGGGGGTCTCGCGATCGCCTTGACAGGAGCTCGCGTCGTCCAAAGATCCGATTTTACGCCTCCGGGCGCGTTATCTCGGTGTTTGTGTTTCTTTCTCGCCTCCCGAGCACCTTTCCGGCGAGTAGTACCTATCCGATATTGCGTTGCATTAGCCACCATGACATATGCTGTTTTGTTTTTCTTCTTTTTTTTTCAACATTGGCTCGGGGTTCCGAGATTTATTTCGAAGACCTAAACCGGGCGAATAGGGATGCGAACGAATCGGAGCGTCTACGCGTCAGTGCGTAGGGTGACAGTCAAGATTTAAATACAATGTATTCGAAACGGTGCTTTGTTTCATACATAGTAGCCAAAGCTACAAAGGCTGGCGCACAAGCTTCTATCACCCTTCGCATTCGCACCTACAAAACATTGCGTCACATATGAAGGAAATATATGTATGTGCGCGTCACGTCGTCCCATGATTGGCCGTAACATTGAGACCGGCGCTCTCACGTCGCAAAATATGTCGCAAGTATTACATAGAAGGCATGAAAGATGTGAACATATTTAACACCAAACGAGCAGAGAGATATTTCTCCGCGAGAGCCGCGCGACTGGCCACTCGAGGCACTTTGCGTGTATTCGCGACCTTCCTTCACGCACGGAAAAACACTTTTATGTAGCACGCATTGAGCCACACAAAGCTGTATCGGGAGTTTTTCACGCTGCTCTACAATTTTCTCGTTGACACTTTTCATCTAATTATATATGTTTGAGAAGTTGAGCAATTAAGACTGATTATGTAATCAGGCGGAATGCGAGAAACAATCTCAGTACCTCCAAGCGACTGCAAAAAAAATTACCTCGGTTCTGTTCAGCTATATGCGTGGCATTTGCAAATTTTTTAAATCTTGGCGCATGATAGTTGGGACACCCTGTATACAGCCACACATGGTGCGCGCAAATACAATGTAGCTATCAAAGACGCACCCCGAGTTGCCACTGGCTGAGCTGTCGCTCGAAGTTTTTTCAAACGTCGAGCGTGGCCTCAGAGATTGCACCGGCGCAGCTTTATGCGCCATTGCGATTTCGGAGGTAACGTGTCAGGTTTCGACTTTTTGTTGTACCGCCGCAGTGGCCCAATGGCTGTGGCATGGTCAAGGAGGTTTTTTTTTTTCCTTTTTTCCTATTTTAAAAATTTAATTTATCGTTCTGCTGCTAAGCGTGAAAGTGGGAGTTTGATTCTCACCCTCGGTTTGATGGGGTTTGAATGAAAAAGACACTCTGACGCCGAACTTCGCGTACACGCTTTAGAAACCGTAATGGCGAAAATGATCCGGGTCTCCTCCACTACGGCGTCGCAGAGCACTTAATTACGTGGCTCTGGGACGTTAAACAAATTAAATCAGATGCTTTCGGTTTCATTTTCTTTTCCCGTTCGTCCGTTTCCTTCTTTTCCTTTTTTTTTTTTTTTTGCTACTACTATAGTAGTTACATCGAAGGTCTGGTTGTGCTCCGTCCGTCCCTTCTGGTACGCTGCGGCGTGCGTCGTTGTGCAACAATCTGTGCATGGCTTAATGTGCATGTGCTTATTATTGGATACGGCTGCTACATGAAGTGTTTTATAAGCATAATGTAAAGTGTTGATAAAGTTTTATTTTGGAAACATAAGTCGAGCGGGGCTTACAACGTTCAGCCAACGCTTTTTTTTTTCTCTCCGGATGCTAAAGACCGCCATCTTAGACACCTCGGTAGAATATATACGCATTAGCACCTCCACACTGTCAGCGTCACGCATCGAAAAAAAAATTTGCGTAGCTTGCACTGGAGGCGCAATGCTAAAGAGACAGCGGAACTGATGGGCACGTATGGCTATAGTCCTGGCTTTGGACTAGGCTAAGCACTATCAAGTCATTCCCAGCATTTTCCGGAATTTATTGATTATTGATCGATTATCAATTAGATATTGATTGGCTATCGATTGGCTATCTATGACTAAGCTTAGGTAGTCCCAACCATGCTTAGCTAGACTTAGCCAGGCTCAACGTCGCTAGTTCACAGAGGTGTGTCAGTGCGCTTTTACCCTTTCTGCACTGCCACCAGGATCGGCTCACATTTCCTGTTGACGACTTATTTTACTGTGGGCATAAAAAGAAATAAAAATAATATTGCCCAGCCCGCATTTGTAGACGACAGACAGATTACGCTCGGCATAAACAGCTCCGCTGTTAAAAACAAGGAAGAAGAAACTGCCGGACACACACACACACACACAAGTAAACGGCCAAGCAAACAAACAAAGCATACAGCAGAGCTCGGATATAACGTTTCACATAGTCATTCAGAAATTCTCAGCAACTTGGAAACGCTTTCACAGTATAGCCCATACCTACAATCTCGGAAGAAGAAGCCTCACAATTCAATGTGAGAATATTTTACATTCACGACTGAGTACGTTCTATGCAATATCACAGCTCCCTGATGTACTAGGATGTCCCGGCTAACTTTAGCCAGCCTGTTCAAAGAAAAAAAAATATTTGAAAGACACGCTGCAAGATACGATCTTGAGACCTACGGTGTCAGGTAGTCGCACCTCTGACGACTGAACACCATACATTTAATAATGTTATCTTGCACCGTGTTTTTTAAATCTCTTTTTTTTTTCGTTGAACAGCTTAGCTAACTTTAGCTAACGTTAACCGTTTGTCTAACTATACCGTAGGACATACGGTATAGGCAGTGCGAGCACGTGGAATGGGGAAACGTCGCTGTGCTTTATAGGGTCACTCCTCCACGCATATCCTCCCGAGACCCGGATGCAACTATGAGGCATAATCGCTCTTCAAGCCGGTTTTTATTATCCACTGGTATGTTACGAACATGACACTTTTAAAAAAATCAAATACCACTGTTAGATATCAAAAGCTGCATCTCCAAGCCCGTGAAAGAAGAAACCATCCCCTCATGATTGCAATGGTATAAAATTCCATTTCATTGTCTAAATTCAAAAACGAAGATGTAACTACGTGCAGTACATTGCCATGTTGCTTCTGCATCATGGATTTTTGCGTGCTTCTGCATCCTGGATTTTCGCTCAATGTCAAAGAATTCGAATCAAAACTTCAAGGTTGCTTTCATCCGTCTGGGAAAACACAGAGGTCTAGATGTATTTAGTGTCAAATTTCTCGAAAGTGGATGACAAGAATATGGGTAAACCACTCCAAAGTTCCCCGCGCGCTCAACTTCATATCCAAAGTGAATGTTTCAAATAATCGCTTCCGAGTGAACTTAACAAACGTATTGAAGGCCATTTGCCGTACAGTCGAACCCAGATACATCGAAGCCACATATAACGAATAATTGTGTATAACGACAAGCTCTAATATTCCTTTGAAAATATTTGTATAAAATTTTTATTTTATATACCGAATTACCTATACGTCGAACTTTTTCGTGATCCCCTTCAGATTCGATATATCCGAGTTCGACTGTATATCCTACAAGGGGTCTTAGGTGGATATGGCTCGCTATCACACAATGACGGCTAAGAACACCATCAGTGAGCCTTCTCTTATTTTAGAATGAAATAAACTAAATCGAAGGGTAATAGCATCAGTACAAGATGTCTTCGTTTTTATTTTTTTTTGATCCAGTGAAGTCTTCGCAAGAAGCCGAAGCTGATGTAAGCAATAAAGCTTGCCGCCTGGCTAAAGCACCGTAGCTTCGAGCGAAAACTTGCGGAATGAGCTCTGTCAGCGAAGTTCCTTGCACTCCTATCGAAAGCTCACGCCTTCGCAAGTGCAATCATCCGTGCAGTTCCTGCCCTCCACAAACCGTAAAAGTTCGTTCTCGCATTGATGGCTTTCCTATACTTCTGTGTGCGTGTGTGTGTGTATGTCTATTCGTTTTTCTTCTCTCCACGAAATGATAGCAGGGGCGTAAACCGATCATTTCGATGAATGACGCACTAAAACGGAGAACCGAATCCTTCCTCGTTATTATTTTTTGTTCTTATCGGATCGCTCGTAGACTTAGCACGACGGGAGAACAAAAGTAATGCAATTCTTCAGGACGAGGAGACAAATGAAAGGCCAGTTTTATTTCACGCCTTTTCTTTATACGACGCAAAATATGCGTTTCCTTTTATTGAACCTCGCCTCGCAGGCTTTTTCTATCAAACCGCCGTAGGACACCCTTTGTGGTTTGACCGTAGGACATCCCGACACAAGACAGACAAACGGACAGAACAGAGCAGAGTAGAAGAGGGCAAAGCAAAACAGGACCGCACAGAGCAGATCAGAACAAAGCAAAATGGGATAGAACCGAACAGAGCAAAACAGAGCAGAGCACGATGTAACGAACAGCCAAGGACGGAACAGAACAGAGAAGAACAGGGCAGACCAGTACAGGCCTGAAGCGTGCAGAACAGAACAGAGCAGAACAGCGCAGAACAGGACAGATCAGATTTAAATATAGACAGACATATAAATAAATAGATAGATAGATTGGAAAAAGCTAAAGTTGGTGCCGCTAAGACAGGTGATCTGAAATGCGGTAAGAATTGAAAGCCCCTTTCAACGTCGGTGGCGTACCTTACACCTGACGCGACTATAATACCCATCTGCTTACTTTTTTTTACCGTACGGACGCTTCAAAGTCGCTTTTATCCCACGCTGTCCTAAGCCTTTATCGTGAATTCGCCATTACCTAAGCCTGTCAAGTCTTAGGAAAGACTCGTCCGAATCTCGCACAGTCCGAGACGTTGAATAATGTTCCTTTATCTTCTCTTTCAATCTGGCGCTCTTTCAGTTAGAAAACGTGCTTTATTTTATGTTAATGGCATCTCGTCCGTTAATACCTAATGGATTTGTGGAAAAAAAAGTATAGAAAAAGAAAGCTCATCTTTTTTATAGATAGGTAACATCAAGTCACTTCTTCTTGAGGATTAGGATAAGATTGGTCCTCGTGCAGTGGAGGGTGACGGGCCAATCTAAACTTTGCAAATGACAAACAAAGAAAGGGCGACGATCATAAGGGATTATGCAAATAGGAGGAATAGGGGAAGAAAACGACAGCTACGAACCAGGGCTTCTCAGTCTCCCTTTCTTTCGTTTAAAAATACCCTGAGGCATCACGTGCTATACTTACAGCGGGACACTCGATTTAAGAGCGTTTGAAGAAGAATTCTACGCACCTTATTTGCTTTACGAAAGGGAAACACCTTACCGTAAGCGGACCACAAATACTCCATAAGACCGTGAACAAGCCCTCTTCTGCCCTGATTTAAAATTTCCAGGCGTTAATCTTTTATACCCTACGTCAAAGAAAATATAGTAAAAATCTGCTTTCGTCAAACGTTCGAAGCTGTAACAAAGCTAGCTTGCGCGAATCTGACAACGATGATGATTATGATATTAATGCTGACGTCGTGAAGACCAGTCGCACATACTAGAAACCCACCGATTCTGAAATTTACTTTCTCCCCTTGCTTTCATTTCATGGATTATTAGTGTTTCTCCTCTTGATACTCTTCAGATTTTATGCACGCCAGTTCTTATTGTGCTGCCGCCTCACTGTTTGCCGAACGGAACAATGCTAATGAATTCATACCCGAACAATTCCATAACTGCTCTAATACAATAGAGTAAAACGTCGTTGTAATGAAGTGGACGGTGGAGCCATAATTATTTCGTTATTTAATTATTTTTGATGCAGGAATACCCCTAAAGGCCCACACTGCATATGTGGGCATTACATAGGGAGGGGAAGGGGGGGGGGGGGGAGGTGGAACGAACTTATGTAACTCATCACTTAGATACTGTAATATACAATTAGTTGTATTATGTTGTCTACAAAAGCTTGACCAGAACACATAAGTCAAAAATAAAAATAGGAACAAATGAGAAGAAAATATGAACAAAAATCTACAAGATGTCAGGAGCATATTTCAGTTATACAAACAAACAAACAAACGGTATATTTACATGGCAGCATACATTTGCGCACGGCGGAAAAAAAAGCACTGGCTATGATATGAATGGAATGAAAACCCTAGCTGTAAAAGATCACATGAAAAAAAAAAAAGAAACACTCATTGTCATATAATCAGATGTGGAAAATTATGAGAGCAGAACATGGTCTCAATTACTTATTTATAACGATTATTTCGAAGTACAGCATTACGAATCTCAATGAGGGTATCAAGGGGAATTTCGCTTCGCTATATTTCTTTAATTTTGTTGTATCCCGTTTCGTTAACGCAAGGTTTGATTCGTTAAAGTTTCACCCGCCTTTGCAAATCAGACTCCGAAACGAACACTTAGGACTAAATAATCAATGCTGTGAAACCGGAAACTGAGTGATTACACGCCATACTTCCATGTAATTACGCGTAAAACGCGTTCGTTGCTGTTCGCGTTTCCATTCGCGAGTACGTGCACGTCTGCAAATACGCGAAGCTTTCGGGAATCGGTGCGCAAAATCAACTACAAAGGTAAAAAAAAAAAGGTTGATACGTGGCGGCGGGCGTCCGGACTTTATCGATGTATAGATGTTCCTCCTTCCCAATCCTGCGTAAATCACGATCGTTAGCTAAAGTACCGGCACGAGGCAAAACAAAGACGCAAATAAAACTGCAATGAGTCCGAGGCGACCGCTTTCAGTACGACAGCAGTGTAGGGCTCATCAAGAACAGCAGCGTATCTCTCTCCCGACCTGGCAGCTCGCGTCTCTCCCCCTATTCGGTCTCAATCGCGCTCCCGAACAGAAGGGTAGGGAAGAAAACGCCGTCAAGCTATTAAACTCAAATGAACATTTGGCAGTTTAGCAAGGGTATGCGGTGCACTTGAACTGCGCGGACGGTGTTCAAATTGTAAGCGGGTGTCACCATACGCGGATGCTATAATATATAAGCAGGTGCGCCACAACAATGTATGGTACGCCTAAATGCTTTCCCCCGCCGTGTATAGGTCTGTAATGGCACTGCACAGGCACCACTGGCCTGCCCATAAAGAGCGGCGCCAGTAAAATTACATCGCTTTCAGATTATAAGCACTAATATTGCTCCGAACTTTTTAATTTTATTATGCGCGTGTTTTTTTTTCTGTTTTGCGCTCTCTCTCTCTCTTTGCTCTCTTTCCAACCCCTATATCCCCCACCACAGTGTAGGGTAGCAAACCGGAAACTCGCTTCTGGTTAACTTCCCTGCGTTTCATCTCTCTCTATATATATAATATTCTGAGGAGATTTAAGATGTAAGGCGAGCGCTGTAAATGAATAGCTTTAAGATCTTTTGTTCACGTGCTGCAATACTAAAAAAATGTGGTTGATCCCTCTTATATAGGAATCGGTATAGAACACGAAAGTGAAACGTGTCTTCACAGAAGTAGTGTAATGTTTATTGCACATTGATATATAATGTCTATTGGTGTTTTGTGGCTAAAGCGCCCTTAGGCGTTGATGCACCCACGCTGACGCCTGGTGGCACGTCTCCTCCATCACGACTACCAACGTCGATGACCATGAGCAACCGTCGTGCATATGGAAGCTGCACTACGCTGCACACGCTAGCACAACGCGAAAGACGAAGCACGTAACTGACACACTAATACAACGCGCAAGACAAAGCACGTAACTGAATCGTCACCGAGTCAAATCAGCGCGTACAGCGCGTCGTAATTGCAGCCTCCACGATCAACTTCAGAAACATTTTCAGAGCTAATTGCGGAGGCCACGCTCCGCTGTGCTGAGTACGGTGAACGCCACCTAGGTGGCGTTGGTAGTGCTTCTTGATGCCAGCGTCCCTTCGAATGCTGGCATCAAGGCGTCGTAGTGCTGAGACCACCGAAGCGTTCACTGTCGGTGCGCGTTAGTGTCATAATGCAGTACTTCTCTTTTCTGCTCGTAGGCGGCGGCACCGCCCCGAGCAAGAGCGCGGGTACACGGAGGAGTGTTAGATATATAAGGCGCGTCTGTGTAGCTCTCTGCAAATGCGTTTGTGGCGCAATGGGTTAAACGCTCGGAGATCTATCGTCGCGGACCGAGAGGTCGTGGGTTCGATTTCCAAATTTTGCATGTTTGTGGAACTTTTTCTTCTGGTTTCTTTCTTTGTATTATGTTCTATGACGTATTTCCGTGACGGAATTACGTCAGTGAAGTCTTGGTGGACCCCGGCATAAAACACTTTCATGTTAAAAAAAATTCTGAGGAATGATTCAGTAAACAGCATATTGTCACGTAGTAGCTAGTGACGATGAAAGAAACAGCAGCAATACTGTCAATACTTCCGGTACACGCAGGCGCGTCCTCCGCCGAGCGACAACACTTGTTAGACGGTGAAACGTGGTCATCCGAGAAAGATAAGCAAGTACAAGTGTCAATATGACTGGTCTTAGCAGCGTTGGTGGTTGCTTAGTACAGCATCTCTTGCCTATACGTCTGGGATAAGCATAAGGCATACATATACATGAATATATACGAAACATCACAGCGACGCTGATCACGACAAATCGCCCGGGGTGTTGATATAGTTGTTATCGCAATAGAAACGGACAGACCCAATGCAATGTTGGGGTCCAAATGACGCGAAGCTTGTTCGAGCTTACGAAGTTGCAGCAATTAGTGCATGACAAGGTCACAGTCACGCCGTCTGTACCGGTTAGCGGTCACAGAGACGAAGGGGATGGATGTATGATGGTTGTCGAGGGAAGAGTTTTGATGAAAGATGCGCGCACAGAGAAGCACAGCACATATCTAGCATCGATCATACCGAGCGGTCGTCCCCGATGGCATCATTAAGACGCGGGGCATGGTTTCCAACTGTCAGGAACAGCTGAGATTATGCAGCCCGATTTCTATCCTCTCCACCACCTGTAATAAATTTTGTTAACCTTAACGTGCATTGAGGTGACAAAAGGTAGAAAAGGTACGTTTCTATTTTTTAATGTTAGGATTCATTAGAATGGGCCCTAACGCTGCGGGTGCCGTAGGTTTGCTAAGCATGTTCGATTAGTGGACGTTTGCAAGCGTAGCTGTCAATTAAATTACCAAACCTTATTGCAATAAGTTCTCAGATGAGGTTTAGAATGGTTGAGGTCAATAGTAGAATAGATGAACTGTAGAAAGGAGTACGTATGGGAACGGCTAGGCTTGTTGATGCGAATTGAACGCACAACCTCCATTTCTCAAGGCTTTCGAGCAAATCAATACTTCAGGTAGCTCTCAAGTCGATCAAGGCGCGCCAACGTAGTATTTACCCTGTATAAAGGTCACGTAATTATCGTTGCTGTGCAAGCAACATGACCATGATCGTGTCGTACAATTTAGTTCTTTCGCGAGGGCCGGAAACTTGAAAATTTGCTGAGGACTATGTGTGGATCAAGTGCGTCATTGTGCCAGAAAAATTGTAGACCTGTTTTGTGTAGAACCGTGTGGGATGTACAATCTTAAATTTTGAAGGGAAACACAGGATTCCAGCTGTCATTATGCAGTGTCTTTTAAGCACATTAGTAGGTCTTCTACGCCCTGCTGGTAAATTCACTGTTTATTTCTCACCTGCACGGACACTAGATGAGCGTAAAACGGTTTGGTATATGCGTTACGTTACGTTAGCTTATGGTATGTCAACTAGCACAGTTCTAAGAACTCCCACATTATATAAAATTCACACAACAGTTCTAGCGACAATTTTAGCGACTCCGGAGCAACATTTAGTGAAAAGTTAACTACTTCTTAGCAACAGTTTAGAGAACACTCGAAAAACAGTTAGCAACACTGGTGAGGACCTACTAGTTTTCGTTTGTCTAACTAGCAGTGCATACACAATGCACCGCATGGACTAGAACATTTTGTGAACTAAACCCAGCCATGCATGCATATTGCACTTTTACCGCTATTGTATTGTCGCGGTGGTATTGTGACGTCAGGGCGATTATCGAATTTTGTATCGCTATCTGTCGCAATAAATGTTTCCTGAACACGTCGTGGACGGCGCTGTTGTATCATGCTCGTGTTACCGTGACATCACTATCCCTAGCAAACTTCGCGTCATCAATTGTTGCAACAAATGGCTCCTAAACACGTCGCGGAGCAAACGTTGAATCGGGGATCGGGAGACAAATACGCCGTCTCCTTTTCTTGGGAGTTATCGTGCCGAAGAAGCATGTTTGTCATAAACTTGATTATTATAAACAAGATGACGATAGCTACAGCGCCAGCCAAGGCCACGATAGCTGCAGGGTGTATCCTTAGCAGTGAATGCTGCATAAAGAGGTAATATTAAGAAATAAAGAATAAAAAAACGAAAGGAAAAATAGAAGGTTCATTTAAGCGCGAAAGGATTTCATTCGAGTGAAGTGCATCATAAACACGGTGTTTTGTACGCCGAATTCGTTCAGGGTGGGCAATTTGCTTAGCCTACGGCACTGTGAATGCAAAAAAAAAATATTGAAAGACAAAAGAAACAGAATAAAGAAACTTGCAGTTGCTGCCTCACAGAGAAAAGACGAGTGGGTGGACCCGTAGCACGCGTTCCTGTCTTATTCTTTGCCTCCTCCGCCGGAAGCGATATTTTCTCGTCGGAATTATCAGAGCAAAGAGATATAGCTGCGGGGTGTTTGTCTTGCAGCTATCTGGCACACAAAGAATTCCTTTGTCTTCGTCAATAAACACACCGCTTTACTAAACGAAACGAGAAAGATAGAAAAATAGAGACAGTATTGTGAAATACTAAGAGCACCTCGAAACATTCGCATGTCCTGAGTGGTGAATGAGGAAATAATATCTTCGTGTCGTCAAAGGCTATAAGCAACTCCACGGAGTGAGCAGGATATAGAGACAGAGAGAAAGGGGGGGGGGGGGGGAAGAAGCGCCTCTGGGGAAACTCATCCCCAAGAAAACGGGGATGAAAACTTTCCGGTGATGCGAGTTACGCAATTCTACACTAGCCTCACGCAGGCAAGCAACCAAATAAACTAACTAGCAGACAAAGAAAAAAAAAGCCCAGGAGGCTAGGTGAAGCGGTAGTTTATTCTGGGAATATTCGCAGGGCGCA